>NC_059348.1:27632655-27737655 GCF_019703515.2 Myxocyprinus asiaticus
TTTAACATTTAAGAATTTAATCTTGTATTAGACCTTATTCCCAACCTTTCTATTCAGGCCCAGCATCAATGACTGGAAATCCTCTACAATTGGGAAACCAGCAGATGGGATCTACAATGAAGGATAACAGCACTGACTCTTTTTTGGGTAACCACTGCAGTGTTTGATCTTGTTGACTTCAGATCATTGGTTCGGTTCATTTCATCTCCTCGGGCTCTTTTAAGTTTTAATGCGGTACTGCTCTGCTGCTTTGCGCTGCAGGGTTCTCTCAGCCTGGGATGAATAGGGGTATGAATATGAATGTTAGCATGGCTCCTTTCCAAAGCTCCAAACCCCCCAGTATGGTTGAATCTCAGAAGACCTCACCATTGTTTGCCAACGAACCACCCAAACCATCCCAGATAACTGCTAATCCAATCACAACAAGTCCTTGTATCAGTCAGGAAAATTCTGCAGGTAAATTCTATCCCCATTTAAGGCACCTCACTGCAGGCTAGAACAGGTAAGACAGACATTAAATGAGCATACAGTATGTATCCTAAACATGTTATGATTCTTAGTGTTTCTATAATCTCAGCCCTCTCGTCATCCCACACTGTCTGGTCAAGGTTTCAGATGCTTCATCAATAATTTGTCATTACCAAATTGTTTAATATTTTTCATGCTCTTCAAGTTACCATTGATTATGAAACTTTAGTACTTTACTGATGTTTTACTAATCTGATCAGCAGTTGTGGGGCTGTCAGCTGTGGGATTGAATGCCATGAAGTGTAAACCCTGAAAGACAGGGTTGTTTTTTATCAGTTAGTGACTTGACTAATTACAGTGGCCCAAAGAACTATTTGGACACTTTTGGACACTTTAGTCACACTTTAAACTGTCTGAATGTGATTGCATTAGATACAGTAAAAAGGATCAAACCATGTGGCATCAACAGAGAAATTACTTTTTTTAGAATAACTTCCCTCTTAGCCAGTTTTAAAGTATTTTTTTCTTTTCTTTTTTCTTTTGTGGATTTTCTCCCCTTTTTCTCCCCAATTTGGAATGTCCAATTCCTAATGCACTCTAAGTCCTCGTGGTGGCGTAGTGACTTGCCTCAATCCGGGTGGCGGAGGACAAATCTCAGTTGCCTCCGTGTCTGAGACCGTCAGTCTGCGCATCTTATCATGTGGCTTGTTGAGCGTGTTACTGTGGAGACATGCGGAGGCTTCACGCTATTCTCTGCGGCATCCACGCACAACTCACCACGCGCCCCACCGAGAGTGAACCACATTATAGCGACCACGAGTAGGTTACCCCATGTGACTCTACCCTCCCTAGCAACCAGGCCAATTTGGTTGCTTAGGAGACGTGGCTGGAGTCACTCAGCACGCCCTGGATTCGAACTCACGACTCCAGGGGTGGTAGTCAGCATCTTTACTCACTGAGCTACCCAGCCCCCCCCCCCCCCCATTTTTAAAGTACTTTTAACCTACTGGCCTCAAGGTGATTTTTGGTGGATGTATGAAGTCAGTTCCTCTCATGTTCAAACAGGGGTCCTAGAAGAGTAACCACAGTCTTGGTTCATCATGTCAACTATGGATATGTTGCACTGATGTTTGACAACTAGAAAGTGTCCAAATACTTTTTGTTTTATAGTTTTAAACAATATATCTATTGTTTTAGCCAAACCAATTGTCTAAGTTACACAATGGCAAAATGCATAGCCATATCAATGCCAGTCATTTTTCACTGTTGGTCTTTTAGAACTCAGACTGACTTTAGGCCTTTCTAATATTTCAAGGGGGCTTATGGTAGAAGATATTTAAAAGATTCATCCTCTCCCTCTCTGTAATATTACTTTTTGAGATGGCTATGAAACTAGAAGACAAATTTGTCTTCTGGCCCAGAGCCAGGGTGAATTTGATAAACTATTTCACATTTTAGACCACATGTATGAAATATTGATGCTGCTGCCACTGCCACTTCCTCCAAGTGTCTGTTCGTAGTCATTTGATTTATGAAGAGCAGTGATCTTACTAGATGTGAACAGGTATGGGTTAAGTAGTTAACGATTTATGTGAAATAAAATACTTGACCTGGCTAAGGGACCAGCTAAGACTGGAAAACCATCAAGGTATTGCCCTGATAGACATGAAATGTAATACAATTGAAATAGATTTTGTCTGCATTTTATTTTGATTTTGTCAACCATTGTGTGTTCAGTGTTTACATCGATGTATGTGTCTTGCAGATTTTGGTTCTTTTCTGTGACTTTTACTAATAATTCCACATCATGAAACTATTCTCTGTGGCTTTTCTTTGTGCTAGTCTCTCTGTCATTTGCCTCTGTTGTTATCCCTGAGTCTGCCTGTTATAGCTCCATGAGTTAATTTGGCCATTTGCACTTCCAATTGATGTGCACTCAAGTGAGCACATCCTAGTCTCAGCACATTCTCTCTCAGCCTCTGTTTAAACTATTACACCCATTTAACTGTTCTCTGCAGAAAGTATGAGCATGAAACACTCAAATCTTTTATACTGTATTTAGTACCTATTTAGAAAACAGTACTGATAGGGTTTGTTGGGATGCAGCAGAAATACGAGGAATTAAACAGCCATTGTTTTCTATTCATAGTGAAATGGTGAATTTTGTCTTCATATCATTTCCTGGTGTAATGTACCATATGATGCAAGTGATCAATGGTTCATAGGTAGCTTATGTAATGTATCTTTGAGGTCTCTCATCAGCTGTTATGAGTTGGAGATGATGCACAAAGCTTTGTTGTCAGATGATTTGTATGGTAGACAGTGACACTTCCTCTTCCTCTCTGTACACAAAGAAGATTGGGGAAACCATCGGACAGGTGAGGAAATGCTCTCTACGGAGCAGTTCCATGCCCCCAACAAGGCAGAACAGAGTCCGACTAATCCCTTGGGTTCTCAAGATGCAGCATCTGGGGAAGAAAAGTCCACTGAGGAAGGAACCGGGAAGCTACAGAATAGGAAAAAAAAGAAACGCAAGAATAGGGATGAAATGTACGACCTTCTGGACCGTCTTGGTTCCCCAGAGTCTGAAGAGACTCCATCAGAAAGCTCCAACCATGGCTGCCCCTCACCATCCATCAGCAACGAAGAAGTCTGGGAGAGCGAGATCCAGGAGAGAGGGGGAGGATGCATCAAGGCCAAGAAGAGTAAGAGCAGGAAGAAGCTTCCTGAGGAATGGGGCGCTCCTGCAGATCATAGGAACATATCTGGGTCATCTCAACCAAATCCTACAACCATAATGGACATGGACTTCAGCAGCCCTAATTTGGTTGATTCCAAGACCCTGTCTAATGTTAGCATAGATCAGGGGAGTGCACCTCCTACCTTCACACCCAATTTTCTGCACATCACGGACACACAGGCATGTAGACCCCAACCAACTGGTCGGGCAACCTTCTTATCCTCTAATCACCCTAACTCAATTCTCAAGATGGAGAGGGATATGTTTGATATAGATAAATTATCTAAAGATGATGTTGGTGACAAATCTAAACTAGCACTGCCTGGTATTCACCCCTCAGATCAACTGCCCATGAATGATACTTACTCGATTGATCCTAAGTCAAACCTAGCCCTCAGTCCAACTCAGACTGTCTTGTTTCTTGACTCAGTGCTGCAGGCACAGACCCCAGACACAAGCCCCCCATCCCAGAGCACGCCGGTGAAAACTCCTCTCCCTCACACCACTGCCCCAGAGCCTGTTCTTGATCTGACCCCTAGCCCACTGACCATCGGCACAGACAGTCCTGCCTCCGAGAGCACATCAGTTGTTAGTCACTCCTACCCAGCTATTCCCCCCAGCACTGCAGTGGGTTTAAACCCTGAGGCTCCGTCTTTCGTCCCTTCACTCACAGAGCAGCAGGAGCCCCCGCTGGCACAGCCCCCCCTACTGGAAGGTTGGTGAAAATGAAGACTGTATGGAGATGATTTACATAATGCATGGCTCAATGAAGTGGGCCCTCCTCTGCTTAGTTCTTATCTCTGTAGCAGATAATACTGTAGCAAGACACTCATTTTCTTTCTTTCTTTCTTTCTTTTTCTTTTTTCCTTCCTTCCTTCCTTCCTTCCTTCCTTCTTCCAGTGGTGACTAGTGCTTTGTGGGGAAGTACAGACTATTGTTTTCGGTATTTGCAATGTTGCTCCCGTTACTATACGTTACTATAATAACATTTTTGAAAATGTAGTTTAATGTGCCTCGTTTTATGCAGTACAGCAGTTTTCTGGTGTAACACTTTTACTATGATTTGAAAGACAATACATTTTAATGTTTGCATTACATAACCAACTACATTTACAGGCTTAATCCAGCATGACTGAGTTGCACAGTAACTCAACTGATAGAGTGTTGGAATTTAAATGCACAAGACTGGGGTATGCGTCCAGCAAAACACGAGAGTTGACACGCGAGCCGAAAGTGTCATAAAAGTGCCACAGAATGACGTGTTTGCTTCATCTGTGTTTTTCATCTCATATTTGATTTTATGACACTATCAGTTAGGTTTAGGTGTAAGGTTTAGACTGGAGATGTGTTATGTTTACCGTACATTTGCTTTTATGACACTGTGGCTACATTCACACTGTAGCCGAATGTGGCCCAGATCTATTTTTTTGCTAAAATATGATTTTTTTGTTAGGTTGTTCACACAACATTTTAAATGTAGCCCATATCAGACACTGGGTCTGAACAGCCGACACTGACCCATGCGTGTAGCACTCCTTGAGCATGCATATAACAAACTCTGGCATGTTCATCATTATAAAATGAATAATTAATTAAATTATAATTAAACATTTTATTATCAATTTTTAACACAGATGGGACACATGCCTGATCTGATAATATGTCCGCGAGTGATGGAGAAAGACCGTTGATGGATAAAATATTTTTATAAAGTCATGCCTTCGTATGGAATCGAATGACTTTCTTCATATCAAATCATCGAAGTTTAAGTGTAATATTACCTACGAGCGAAACACACCATAAAATGGAAAGACAGCAGGAAAAACTCCATTACATATACAGTATGAAAGGTAAGAAGAGTTGTTATTTTATATTTCCATTGACTGGCTTGCATTTGTATTTTGATACAGTTTGAGAAATATAGAAAGTGTATTTTCTGAGCAAGTGACACAAGCAAAGAGCACCGTTATTTAAATCTACATCTGTATATTTTTATATGCATATTTAACGTATAATCCAAACAAATTGCTAAACCTAACTGTTGAAGCCTATACTTTTATTTTCTTTCCTTAAAAAGAAACTGAATGTATTAACTAGACAGATATGACTTGCACTTAAAAGTTTTAAAATATAACAAGCGTATATACACTGGAAATCAAGCATGTAAATGACGATTGTTGAGGTAGATTCATGTTAAAATCTTATTAAATCTGACCTGGCTGTTCACATTTAAACACTGGTACATATCCGATTTATTTCCACATATGAAAGTGGCCCAGATCGAATTTGAAAAAGTCAGATTCAAAGCGCTTTTGGCTGTTCACACGATCATTCAATTAACAGATCCGTGTCACATTGAGTGAAAAAATCTGATTTGGGCCACATTCAACTGAGGTGTGAACATAGCCTATCAGTTGGGTTGAGTTGTAGGATTTAGGGTGGAGATGTCTGTTTTGTTTATTTAAGATTTAAAAAGAGATGAGGGTTTTAAGTTTAATGGTCTATCATCTCACATTTGCTTTTTATGACACTATTGGTTAGGTTTACATAAAAGGGTTAGTGGACAGTAAGCAGACATTTCACCTTGAAACTGCAGTGATACATGTAATAGACCATGTAATTTCATTTTGCAAAAATGATGCCACAGTCATGTTGTTTTCATGAGATCAGGCTGAATAAATGTGTTACCTCAGTTTGCATATAACTGCATGTGTATCTCTGAACAGCCAATGCACTGAACACTCTTTGCACTCAACAGCAGTACTTTTATATTCTGTACACTGTCAATCATGTACATCACCATATTAACTACTGGCCTTGTGTTGTGATGTCCAGCCCATTTCAGAGGTTGACCAATCATCATATAGCAAAGCCAGGCTTTCAGGTAAATCAAATGCAGTTCCAATGCAAATGGCGCTCATGAAGCTCTCATTTACTCCCAGAGAAGCATGGCATCCGGACGGGACCCAAAATGACTCTCATCCAATAAACTCCCCTGAAATCTATTGGTACATGTATCTTCTATAGACTTCCATTAAGGCACGGCTTTTTTCTATGGGCGGTGGGTGTACTTACTTTTATGGACAAATTCATGTAGAAAAAGCGGATTGCAGTACTTGAACGAACAGCGCAATAGTGATGTGCGATATTTTATGCTTTTATATTGCTAAAATATTAAATAAAAAAAATGAACTTTATATAGATTATTTGTACAGATATTAAACTCATCATTGCCACATTTCTTATGAAATTTTAGGAGAAGCCCTGCTTTCCAGGTAATCTTAAAGTAATCACCACTGCTTCTTTCTCTTTCTCTTTCTCTTTCTTTTTTTTCTTTCTTTGTGTCAGTCTTCTGTAGCTTGGACCTTTGCTGCATGTAATCCATTCTTGTAATAAAGATGTTTTAACATTTCAGTGCAGCCATAACACACTGATCGCTGTGCATCACGGCAGCCGACTAACTGTTACTTTTTAGTGGCTATTTTACCATTCTCTGTATTTCAATAGGATTTCTCTTGGTCACAGCATCCCTCCAAATGCTAATATCTTTTAGGCTTTAGTCAGCTGTCTATGTGGGATTGTACATTTGCTAATCATCATCCTGTGGATGAACAGCATTCTGTATGTTACTCTTTGCCATCATATATTATATAACTCTTTGTTCTGCTTTAGCCTTTGTCTTGTTCAGAACTTTCAATCTGTAACAATGTTTATGAGATTCAGAGGTCTGTCTGCCAGTTCACCAGCTAAACGTAGACTCGTCTGAAATTGTTATCTTTAGATTTAGATTTTCCATACCTGTAACCTATATATTTATTTTAAGTAGAAAATCTCAATGTTGCAAGCAGGTGCTAACAATGTTTTTTCTTCCCCTTATGTTCATCACTATTTGAACAACACTGGACACCAATCAGGTAAGAAAATATCATTGTCTCACAGTGAAATATATATGCAGCATCTATAAGTGTATTTGTGAAATCCAACATTATGAGCTGAGGTATTCTTGGTATATTTGAAATTACACGCAATATAAATAATCAAGACAGCACACATTTTTTTTTCTAAGCTTAGTTTAATCACTAATTAATTTAAACTGGATTGTTACAATGTTTCATCTTATCAAAACCGTTAGTGGTATTCAGTACTCTTAATGTACTGAATGTGGGGGGGTTCTTTATTTTGGTTTTCTTTTTAAATCAACAATTGAGTCAAGATTAGAAAAGTCAAGAACAGTTATTTTTAGTTGGCAGTACTTATAGATTGAAATCATACTCCCTGTAGTGTCTTTGTGGCTTTCTCTTTCATTCATCTCTCTCTCTCTCTCTCTCTCTCTCTCTCTCTCTCTCTCTCTCTATCTCCCCCTCTCTCCCCCTGTCTTTCATTGCATCTCCTCCCATCTATTCCATCCTCTTGCGGCAGCTAATGTAAAATTGATGGTCCAGCCGTTCAACATTATATAAGACATGAAGAGTTGTGCTTTTTATAGCAAGTGATTAGAGTGTGTTAAGAGACGTTTGTGAGGTGCTGCAGTCAGACAGGGATATTAAGGGATACTGGGTGGTAACTGTGGAATAAAAGCAAAACAGAGGTCCTTGATGACGTCTCAGATGACATAATGAGTCAGGACATTCTCCACATTCAACTGTTCAGGTTATTCATCAAGCTTAAGTGAAGGCCACAAAAATGTATGAAATGCTTTAACACGTAAAGGGTTTCCTGTCTGTTGGTGGTAAATGTCATATTTTTGCCCCACGTCTTTATGAGTGATACCTGCTAATGTATTAAAATATAAATTGTTCACTTTTCAGTTTATCTTAAAGTTTTTAAGGCTTTTGTTCTGGGGTCGAAGCCAAAATTATAGCTGTCAAATTTATTTTAAAAGAATCCTTGACACAAGACTAGTCTGCTTCTGGAATGCAGTCATTAGATGAAAAAACAGACCATGCCCCTTTTGGCCTTTACTCTCTTCCTCTACTCACATCCAGCTTCTCTTCTCGTCCTTTTCGTGCCCTCACTCACTCACTTCCTCTCCCTCCCCTTGGGTGGTTCCGACCACATGGGGCACTAATATCTGCAGCTGCAGTGATGGGGAGACTGTTGCCATGGATATGGGAGGCGGTTTCCTTGGTGATGTAGCGAATAGGACCTGCCGAAGCAAAAAATAGGGTGTAACTGTAGGATATGTTCCAGAAATAGAAACTGTGTGACATAGCTTCCTGATTACTCATTGAACATGCATGTTCTATGCCATACTGAATACATCAAAGCCACTAAATGCATTTCTGATGTGTTTTCATTAATTAAAAGAACATGATGTGATTTTTTTTAATGATTGAGTACAAGTTACACATTATACATAGTGGTTGGAATTGGACACCATGAGTGAGTATGAAATTGCTCCATTTGTCCAAATTTTTGGTCTCTGAAGTTTTGATTTACAGTTGAATCTCTTCTGAAGAAGAGGTGATGATAAAATTAATTGGCCTTAATGTATAATGTAATAACACATAACTAGTAACGTTTTGTATTCAGAAATAGAGCAAAAATACCCCCATACCAAATGCAATCATTTATTGTCTGAATATTTCACATAATGACAACAAAATGAATTAGACAGAATGAAGTAAGATCTATTTTAATTATAAACCACAATGAACCGATACTGAACCTGTAAAAAACATTAAACATAATTTTTAGTGCAATGAAATGAAAGCTGTAATGATGACCTGTATTTAGATCTTTTGATGTTCCAATTTCAATATCCTCTTAATATCAAGCCATATGATTTGATGGAATGATGTGTTGTTAGTGGAATGTAAACAGTAAAATGCATCTAACTCAGTAAACGGTATGTCTTTATGCAGCAGTACCCATTCATATGAATCTGGCCCATTACAGCAATGAGAAGGGCCAAGAGAAAAGGCTTCTTTTATATCCGTCAATGGCCTGGAATGGCACTTCAACAGATGTATTGCAGTTTGTTTGTGTGGGTTTCACTCTAAGTAAGGTGCCTGAGCCAAACAGAATGCACATGAATTACATCATCACACACACCTGGTTAGGTCTGGAAGGGCAGATAATAGTGGAGGCAGAAAAGTGACCTGTAATACAGAATTAGATATATTGTGGTATCCCTAATACAATGTTTTGAAAACCACAGTTTACATTTTTCATGAATGATTATCTTGTTTGGGATTTGATGAATTTGACTCAGCCTTTTAGACAAACATGCACAGTTGATCACCAGGTGTGTGTCATCATAAGTGCCAACAGGAGACAAGGTGGGGACGTGACTGGACTGAGAAAATGTGATGTCCTTAGATTTGTGTGTATAATGGCTGGAGAGTTTTTGACCATAAAAAAAGCTGTTGAGTGAAAGATCACTCTTAAGTTTTACACCAAAATCAAAACTAAGGTATTGGTACAGTCACACTGTATAAATGTGATTGTTGCGATAAAATTTAGGAACAGCCAATCACCATCGCACAGGTGGAGCAAACAATTTGCGAATCGGCGGCACCTGGAACAGACACACAGAGAGCACAAACGAAACACACCCACACACAAAAAGAGAAAGAGCAGAGCACACATGCACAACACGGGAGGTAACAGTGAGTTTCTTTTCATGTCCTGTACACTTTACAGTGTATTCAACGTGCTAGCGGATGAGTCCAGGGACGAATTACAATCAAAAGTGATCATCCCTATGCCCTACTCACTCTGAAGGGTAGAGCTCTTGATGTGGGTACTCTGAAGGGAACATGGAATTACTGTATGAATGTACACTTCACTAACAGTCTTGAAAGCAGTCTGTGGCAGTAATAGTGACATACTCCTCAGATTCTGTCACTGCAACTAATGGGTCGGATAAAGGTCCATGCTTGCGTTTGCTAGAAAATTCTGAATACAGAATGTTTGTGTGTGTGTGTGTGAGAGAGAAGGGGTATTTATAAACATGCTGGATGCTAAAAATGAGGGTTTTCAGTGTGGAGTGGCCAATAAGGATGTAGCTTGTGCGATCATGTGATGAAAGACTTGGAAGGAACGTGTGGACGGAATTAGGGTGAGAGAGGAAGAGAGTGGGGGGGGGGGGGGGGGGGGGCGATTCAGAGAGAAGCAGAGTCATCTCAGCCTCAGTGTTTTTCTGAGTAGAGAGAGGTTAAGAGACCAGCGCTGTAGACTAACTCTCAGCACCTCATTTAAATGATTGGCATTTACTGAGAGATAGACACCTTGATAAAGGAAAAATATATCAACAGACGAGGACCATAAGGATGTCATCTCAGCGCTCAGAGTACAGAGATCTGTGCTCAGTGCCACCCTCCATGCCAGGCTTGGCATCGTCAAAAGCTGCCCAAGACTGGAGCTGGCAGCAGGGGCAACCAAGCAGTCTGGAGTCCTCCAGACTGTTGGAGAATGACAAGCAGGGCCTTTCCACCAAGTCAACAGCACTCAGCCAGGAGGCAGAACCACGGGTAACCAGTTACCAGAACAACAGGGGTGGCAAGAATATGGGCAGTATGGCAGAAAGCCCTGCAAGCCTCTCATCCTCTCCATCACCCGTGTCTCCAGGGAAGCCCCTTTCCACCAGTGGGGTGACACAAAGATCCAATGGGTCACCTTCACCTCTGACTATCATCTCGCTGTCGTCAGACTTACGCAAACCAGACAGCGATTGGGGTTCGCCTCCCAGCACTAAGACAGGCCCCACAATGAACTATTGCGTGGTAGGCATTGTGAATGACAGCTACATGGAAGGCACGGTTGATGGTAAAACAGGGGCACACCCACCAGCGGGCACATTCCCCATGCAGAACAGAGTGATCCAGCGTACAATGTCAGACAATACCCACCTGACCGTGCCTGCTAGCCTCCAACTGCCTGATAAATATCCTGGCAAGGATGTGCCACCTTTTCAGACTGCTGTCAAATGCTTCACCGTAGAGGACAAAGAAAGTATTCTGTCAAACACAAATATCCTGTCAGCCCCTGCTACTAAGAAAGAAAAACTTGCTGGAGCACCACTGAGTCCTGACAGGACCCAACAGCCATTGGAAAGTGGTCCATCCCTTACTTCCATAGACATTCAGCCTCCAGGCATCTATAATGGTAGGTGAGATCAGATGCTGTGTCCTACATTGTGTGGAATCATAGGGCTAGGGTGTGTTCAAATGATTGGTGGATGTAGCTTTGATTGGTCATTGAATAACTTCATAGGTACTAGTCCTTATGCACCAACAGATGTTTAGTGTAGTTGATGTTTCTTTATATACTGTGGTTTGACAGAGCTGAACATTATATGGGTGCTTTAAAGCCATCCATGTAATTTAGTTTTTGTGGCAGACACACCCTCACAGATGGTTGCTTGTAGATGGTTGTTGTTAGAAAACTTTTAATTAAAATCTGTCATCATTTACTCACCTACATGTTGTTCCAAACCCTTTCTTCCGTGGGACAGAAAATGAGACTTTAGGCAGAATTTGAGGGGCTATAAATCACCATTCATTTTTATCTATCTATCTTTCTTTCTTTCTTTCTTTCTTTCTTATATACAACCCCAATTCCGAAAAAAGTTTGGACAGTATGAAAAATGCTAATAAAAACAAAAAGGAGTGATTTGTTAATTATATTCACTGTTTGCTATATTGAAAGCACTACAACTACACATGATATGATGTTTTACCATGTGAAGTTCATTTTTTTTTAATTTATTTATTTATTTATTTTTTATAAATGTACAGTAATTTCAAATCAGATGATTGCAACATGCTCCAAAAATGTTGAGACAGTCAAATGTTTACCAATGTGAAACATCACCATTTCTTTTAATAACACTTATTTAGCATTTGGGAACTGAAGACACAAGTTTGTTAAGTTTAGAAAGTGGAATTTTCCACCGTTCATCCATTATGTAGGTCTTAAGCTGCACAATTGTATGGGGACTTCGTTGCCAGATGGTTTGCTTAATAATGCGCCACACATTCTCAATTGGAGACAGGTCAGGACTGCAGGCAGGCCAATCTAGCACCCGCACTCTGTTTATGCAGCCATGCACTTGTATCCGGGCGGTATGTGGGAAGTTGTCCTCATGGAAAATGCAGGGACATCCCTGGAAAAGACGGTGCTGGATGGCAGTATATGTTGCTCCAAAATTTGTATATATCTGTCTGCATTCATGGTGTTCTCACAGATGTGCGAGTTACCCGTGTCATGGGCACTGACACACCCCTCGGCCATACAGACACTGTATTTTGGGCCTGACGCTAATAACAGCTTGGATGGTCCTTTTCCTCTTTGGCCCGGATAACTCGACGGCTGTGTTTTAAAAAAAAATTAAATTAAATGTGGACTCTTCGCACAGTTCCACTGTTCTATTTCCATCTAAGATGAGACCGAGCCCAGAGAAGTCGGCAGTGCTTCTGGACAGTGTTGAAGTAGGGCTTCTGCTTTAAATAGTAAAGTCTTAACTTGCATCTGTGGATGCAGCGGCGAGTGGTGTTGACTAACAAAGGTTTACTAAAGTTATCCGAAGCCCATGTTTATGATATCCATTACAGATGAATGACGTTTTTTAAGACAGTGTCGTCTGAGGGATCAGAGATCATGCACATTCAGAAGTGGTTTTCATTTTGCCCTTTACGCACTGAGATTTGACCAGATTCCTTGAATCTCTTAACTATATTGTGCACTGTAGAGGGTGAAATGCCCAAAATCCTTCCAATTTGTCTTTGGTGAACATTGTTCTCAAAGTGCTGGATTATTTGCTGAAGCATCTGCTGGTAAATTTACAAGTCTTGAACAGTCCTTGCTCTTGAAGGACTAGGCTGTGTTTGGAGGATCCTTATACAGAATACAGTACTATGACACGATTGCCTCACCTGTTTAACATCTTCTGTTTCACATTGCCTTATTTCAACTTGTCAAATTGTTATTAGTCTTAAATTGCCCCTGTCTCAACTTTTTTGGAGCATGTTGCAATCATCTGATTTGAAATTACTGTACATTTAAAAAAAAATAATCACAAGGTAAAACATCATATAATGTGTAGTGCTTTCAATATAGCAAAGGCTGAATATAATTTACAAATCACTCCTTTTTATTTTTATTAGCATTTTTCATACTGTCCCAACTTTTTTGGAATCAAACACCATTTTATTCCAGTGAATGTGTGTGCGTGTGGTATGACTGTAGCACACTAGATTGCCAGATACAGAGGTAGAGGTATGAATATTAGATAGACAGGAAGATGGATAAAATTTGCAACTGAGTGTGTGCAACTGAGCACCTGCAGGGATACACTAAAATATCAACAGCTTAACCTTTGTATGTCCTTTGTCATGGTTCTTCCATACTGAGATGAGCCCACATTTAACAGATACACACCTTATCATGTTATTACTGTATTTATTTATTGATACTGTAGCTGTATAAAGAGCTTCAGAAAAGGAGATATTCATATAGAAAATAAAGCAAAGCTATACAATGCAGTTTTATTTCATACAAAAGGAAACAGACATCCTGTTTTCAGATCAACATATATGTAACAATAACACTAAATTTAACTTACGTAAGTTTCACAATCAGTATTTTTTGTCTAAGGAACAGTGCTTTTTCTTTCTGTGTCTCAACCTCTTTGTTGCCTCTCCTCTGTCTCTCTCTCACACACTCACACAGTTTTTGGTGTTTTGGTGTTCCGTTGGCCATTGATTTTTCACTTTGTGGAGAGAATGGTGCCAGGTTACATAAGGCATCCAGGCTGACAATGTTCTTTTCTGTCCATCCGCTCAAGGCTCTGTAACTTCCAGTGCCCTTCTCATGACCTCTCATGCTCTTCTACTCCCATTCTTATAATCAGAAAGTACTGTGGCTGAGGCATGTCTTATTGTTAATAAAATGGAACTAACTGTTAATTTAAAATGTATGTCCCAATTGCAGCTTGGGTATTAAAGAAACCTACAAATAAAAGTTTTGTTACATTTAGCATGCATTCTGGATCTCATTCACTAACTGCATATACAGTATGCATGTATATGTGTGTAAAACCATCAAGTGAACATAATAATAATTAATAATTATTTTTATATATATACACACTACCGGTCAAAAGTTTTGAAACACTTACTCATTCTTTATTGTAATTTTTTTTTCTTCACATTTTAGAATAATAGTAAAGTCATTAAAACTATGGAATAACATAAATGGAACTATGGGAATTATGTTGTGACTAAACAAAATCCAAAATAAATCAAAACTGTGTTATATTTTAGCATCTTCAAAGTAGTCACTCTTGACATTTTCTCAACCAACTTCTTGAGGTATCACCCTGGGATGCTTTTAAAACAGTATTGAAGGAGTTCCCGTCTATGTTGGGCACTTACTGGCTGCTTTTCTTTATTATTTGGTCCAAGTCTTCAATTTCAAAAACTTTTTTTTTTTTTTT
This sequence comes from Myxocyprinus asiaticus, assembly GCF_019703515.2. Taxonomy (NCBI): domain Eukaryota; kingdom Metazoa; phylum Chordata; class Actinopteri; order Cypriniformes; family Catostomidae; genus Myxocyprinus; species Myxocyprinus asiaticus. The sequence continues at coordinate 27,647,304 of NC_059348.1, forward strand.
TATTAAATTTTAGTTTTATAATGAAATAAATTAATATGGTGGCACAATTATATTTTTGTCTACAAAACTAATTTCAAACATTTAAGCATACGCCTTCAGATCAAAAGATTTTTAAGATCATGGGAAACATTTCAGTCGTGTTTCAAATATTTTGACCGGTAGTATATATATATATATATATATAATTATGAATCATTAATTTATTTCAGAGTAAAAAAAATGTATGTGCAATATAACTCGAACTGTGATAGGTTCTGCATAAAAGTAACATTTAATGATGTTTATCGTGTTTCAACTAGATCAATATTAGAACAAGTGTAAGAACAAATTTATGTGCATCTGCACCTGTTATGAAATTTTGCATTATAACTTTTTCTGTGCACATTAGAACAGTTGAACACAATTATAAGTGAATGAGACCAAACAGTACTTATAATGATAATTATAAGAATTGAAATTGAATTGTACACATTAGCTTGAGTAAATATTTGTCAATATTTGCAAATTTGTCTTTTGTGAAAGTGAAAGAAGATAAGACAGCCAAGGGGAAAATGGAGAAGGTGGACACTACCCCAAAGATGGACAACATCAACATCACTGAGAAGCAAGATAAGCCTGAGAAGATGGAGAGTATCGATCACCTGGACAAGAAAGAGATAGACGATGCCACAAAGAAAGTGGACAATGTGGACAAGACTCAGAAGAGTGAGCAGATCATCAAAGATGAGATGAAAGCTGAGAATAAGGAGAAACAGGATAATAAAGCAGAGAAGAATGAGAAGGTTGAGAAAGTGGACAAACCTGAGAAGACAAACAAGGATAAAGAGGAGAAGAAAATTAATGGAGAAAAAGTGGACAAGACAGCTAAAACTGAGAAGAATGCAAAGACTGCTAAAGAGACTGCTAAGTCCCCAACGGCTAGCAAGGACATGACCAGCCCTGACAGTAAGGCTAAGGTAAGTCTGGAAACACAGAGGAATTTTAACATCCATCCGATATGCTTCTATGATTTAAACTGTCACATTTGAGAGTATATGTATTTGTGCATGAGAAGGAGTACTTGCTCAAGTTTTTCTATTTTCAGAAAAATGAAAGACTGGTTACCCAATCTCACATCATTTATTATTATTTATGAACAGTCTTTACGATCATTGCTGCTACCTTACTTTTGTCATGCTCCCATGTTTGCATATAGTTTTTATTTTGTGCTTTTTGTAAATACATGCACAGCCTTCAGTTGGGTCAACCAAACAAAGTTCAGCAAGACCAAATTCGCTGTCCACTGGAGACAGTGCTGGTGCCCCCAAACGCACTTCCCCCACTGCCAACTCGACCAATAAAAAAAGCCCTATGCCCAAGACAACAACCCCTACTGCTCGCACCAAGAAAATCCCCACCACCACATCTACTCTTGATGCTAAGGCCAAGGTGAGTTAACCCTATTTCTCCCCATCTGTGCTTTGGCGTCCAGTCTAATCCATAAGGGAGGCCACTTGCAACCTTCCCTGGTGCCCATCTCTTCCCATAAAATCACTTGTCTGTGTGCATTGCCTGAGTGTTCCTACAATGGAAGAACTTCATTCTGGCTTGAAAAGTGCTATCACAGGGAAAATCACAAAAGACTAAGAGGAATGTTTTGGGGCAACATCACTGAATAGTTTTAAATATGATGCTCAGTTTAGTTCTGCCTCTTAAATTTTCCAAAGGGCCAATATCAATTTGTTGGATGTGACTGAATATAACTAGATGCCTCTTGATTTTATTTTGGTTTAAAATAGTTTTGTCCAACTTTAATTTATGGAGTTAATAATTAATTCTTACCTCTTAAAGTGTTAAAGAAGTAGTTCATCCAGCAAATTCTGGCATCATTTACTTAGCCTCATGGTGTTTCAAACCGGTATGGTTTTCTTAACCCATAAGGAGATGTTAGTCTCAGTCACTATTCGATTTCATTTCTTTCTTTTTGTTTTCTTTTTTTTAACTTCCATACAATGAAAGTGAATGTTGACTGAGGCTAACATTCTAAATGAAGGTGAGTAAATGATGACAGAACATTTTGGGTGATTTTTTTGGGGTGAAATATTTGGGATATTTTGGGTGAACTGTCCCTTTGATGCCACTGTGTATGTAATTAATTTAATCTAACCCCTCTGTATCAGCTCATTATTCCTTGTTATTCAAGATTCTTCTTTCAGTCTCATTTGTTTCTTTGTTCTCCTCAGTCTTCTGAGAGTGCCACAGCAACCCAGCGTCGCCCTCCAGTGCCAAAGGCTAAAGGTGCATCTGCTACCAACTCTAAAAACAGCACTATCACCCCAGCAACCACCACCTCTGCCCGACACACCTCTGGTTGGTTTTACTGGGATCGAGGGTATACAGGGTATACAGTACATTAAAATTTCCATATCTTCATTTGATTCTTTGTGTTCACAGCTACAAAAACTGAAAACCAATCAGGAGATGTGAAAAAGACAACACCAGGTTAGAATAAGTTTCTTATCTATAGAAATACTTTACGTAGATCATTAGTATTGAGTATATCAAGATCACATAGTTAATTAAATAAACACAAAATTTTAAAGGCCCAAGTGGTGATATTTATTATTATATACAGTATCAGATTTCTTAACCAACAAAATATGCATTAGTTATCTTTGTTAACATCTTCTTTATTTTTGCTGCTTGTAGTGACACATTTTAATAACTCATGTTTGCACTAAAATATTTTCTTTGCTTTATACTCATTCATACCCTTATGCTTTATACTCATCGAAACTCTTATAACTATTATATTATGTCGATCACATACTAAAGCTACACTTTCAAACTAAAGCTGAAAAGAAACTTAAGTAAACAGAAATACAGTTATAAATTATACAAAAACCCTGGTATTCTTTTCATAAATCAAAAGTCTAAACTTTGTTCATTTCTCTTCATTAAAAACAATTCTGAAAACAAGTATAAAGTAAAAATATATATTTATATATATATATATATATATATATATATATATATATATATATATATATATATATATATTTTCATGATGATTATGTGGTTTACAATAAATTCATTTTCTTTATTCTCCATGATAAGCCTAAACAATGTGTGTTTACTTTCTGACACTCAATAACATCAGGGGTGTCACCTTAAATGTCCAAAACAAGAGAGATCCACTTTATAGTGGTCATCAAAGATGCTTTTGTGCTAATAAAGGTGCTTACTTGTCAGCAGTTGTTACTGAATGCTGCTTTAATGAGGCTTTAAAGAGCAGGATGAGAAGTTTACCTCTACCGTTTCCTGAGAACACAACAATTCTTGGCTAATACACACTGATTGGTGCATTTGGTCATCATTAAATCTGAAGCTGCTGAAAAAGTCAGGGATAGACTTACTCACAAAGCCTTGTCTCATACCATCACATTGATGCAGCCTTAACTCTCATGGTCTGTCTTCCTCTCTCTTTTCCTCTCTACTGGCAAGGCTCCGGGGACAGATGATTTTGCCGCAGAATTTTTTAGATCCTATGCTACAGAACTGGCTCCACTTATGTTAGAAGTTTATACTGAATCATTAAAGAATGCAAAGCTTCCTCCTACCATGACACAAGCCCGGATCAGTCTGATTCTTTAAAAGGACAAAGATCCAAGCGAGTGTAAAAGTTACCGTCCAATCTCCTGGATCCAACTTGATGTAAAAATATTGTCAAAAATTCTGGCTAACCGATTAAGAAAGGTTATGACATCTCTTATACATATAGATCAGGTGGGGTTTTTTCGGGGCCGTAGCTCTTCTGATAACATCAGGCGTCTCATCAATATCATGTGGTCAGTAGCAAATTATCTCCGATGAGTCTCCGGTTGCTACCATCTCACTTGATGCCGAAAAGGCATTTGATATGGTAGAATGGGATTATCTTTTTAAGATTTTGGAAATGTATGAGTTCGGGAGTACATTTATTGGTTGGATTAAGTTACTTTATAGACACCCTGTAGCAGCAGTACAAACAAATGGATTAATTTCAGATTATTTTACTCTGGATAGGGGCACTCGGCAGGGTTGCCCTCTTTTCCCCTTATTGTTCTGTCTTGCCCTGGAACCATTAGCAGCCACGATAAGAAAGGAGGATGATTTTCCAGGGGTGATTGCGGGAGGTATGGCTCATGAGATTTTGCTTAACGCAGATGATATTTTATTATTCGTCTCCGACCCTACTAGATCTATGCCTTGCCTCCACAGAATTATAAATTCCTTTTCCAAGTTCTCAGGATACAAAGTCAATTGGTCTAAATCCGAAGCTTTGGCTCTGACAGCCTACTGTCCAGTAACAGCTTTCCAGCCAGGAGCCTTGCAATGGCCCAAACAGGGCATTAAGTATTTGGGGATTTTATTCCCAGCAGATTTGTCTGATTTAGTGTGTTAATTTTGATCCTTCAATAAAAAGGTTTTCGAGTGATGTGGGCAGGTGGGCTTCATTACATTTATTGATGATTGGGAAGGTTAATGTTATTAAAATGAATTGTATTCCAAAATTTAACTACCTGCCACAGTCTCTCCCTGTAGATGTCCCCCTCTCTTATTTCAAGCAATTCGATAGCATAGTGAAGTCCTTCATTTGGAATGGTAAACATCCCAGATTGCATTTTAATAAGTTACATAGGCCGATTGACAAAGGTGGGCTAGGCCTAACCAAGATTTTGTTTTATTATTATGCGTTTGGCCTCAGGCATTTGGCTCATTGGTCGTTTCCACCTGAAAGAGCCCCTCCCTGGTTTTCTATTGAACAGGAAGTCCTTGCCCCTATTTAGCCACTGCAAAGCCTTTCTATCAAAGTAACCGGAGAAGTTAAATCACACCCCATTATTTCACATTTGCATGTGATTTGGACAAGAGTGGCCAGAGTATTTAATTCGGACATTTATTTAAATGTTACCTCAAGCATATGGCTGAACCCTAAACTATGTATTAATAAGTCCCCTTTCTGCTGGTCAGAGAGGATTGTGAGGGGGGGTTACTACACTCGGCGACCTGTATGAGAGTGGAGTGTCGAGATTTTTTGAGAATTTGGTTAATCATTTTGGATTCCCAGATCTCAGTTCTATAAGTATTTACAGCTGTGCCACATGCTCTGTATTGTTTCTGGGAGTAGCACACCCCACCCTAAAGCGGCAGGTGCTTTGAGAGAGGTGATTGCTGCTTTTGGAAAAGGTCATGAGGCATCAGTGTATTACTCCCTGCTAATTCAGAGAATTTGGTATTGGAGGATGGAGTGTGGACTAAGATTCTGAAAAATGTCAAGTCTGTATCTAGAGATGCAAGGGTTCGCCTTATGCAATTTAATATTTTACATAGATTTTATTGGACCCCCTCTAGAGTATATAGGCTTGGTCTTAAAGACAAACCCACCTGCTGGTGATGCTAGTCAGAAGTTGGAGACACTACCCATGTCTTTTGGGGGTGTGTTAAGATCCAGGAGTTTTGGTTGAGGGTTCTGAGTTATTTGTGTGATGTTTTGCTTTGTCCCAGACTCTGTATTTTGGGTGATGGGGCGGTCATGAATTTAGGGGATAATCACATTAAAAACTGGGTTCTGACCAGTCTCATGATCGGCAGGCAAGTAATTTTAAGGGGTTGGAAGCACCCTCTTTTTCGGAGTGGTGTGTGGAAATGGGGAGGGTAGCTGCATTTGAGGAAGTGGTAAGTAGAAGGCTGGGGTTTAGGGACTTATTTGTTAAAAAATGGGGCAAATATTTAGTTTTTTGGGGGGACTCTCAGGGAGGGGATGTGGAGAGTGTAGTTTAGTTTAATCATGTATGCTTATTATTATTTTATTGATTTATTTATTTATATATTTTTTTGGATTGTGTGTGTGTGTGTTATGTGGGACCACAGGGGTGTTCGTTAGGGGACAGTGTGGGATTGTATTAGTGGGGTTTAAATGTAAAATGTTGATTCTTTATATATGTGTTGAGTTTTTCACTGTCATGTGCATATGAATCAATAAAAATGTTAATTACAAATTGCGTTAACCCGAAACTGTACATTCTTTAAACTATAACGTTTTTTTTTCCATTTAAAATTAGCTTTATTAATCAGCATGTTTCAAGCCTTTCACAAACAGATTATTTTTGTGAAAATTAATCAAACATTATCGCTCGCATAAATGGCAAGGAAAACAACCAAAAATGTGATTTTACTAGTAGCATAGTGGAGTTCTTATTAGAACGTTTCCATTATTTGATAGTCTGACCATTTATATGCCTAATTAACTTTAGCTAACAGTATTTTTAAGCTTCACTATTGTGCTCAGAGGTGGGTAGAGTAGCCAAAAACTTTACTCAAGTAAAAGTACAATTACTTAAATAAAATAATAAGTAGAAGTAAAAGTAATAATGTTAAAAATTACTCCAGTAAGAGTAAGAAAGTATCCAATAAAAAGAATACTCAAGTAGTGAGTAACTAGTTACTTTCACATATAACATAATGGATGTTTACTCTCCTATATTCCAGTAAATGATACACATTTAACGTGCATTGCAGAATGATTAATAATAATAATACTATTAATATTATTGTTAATAATGGAAATTGTCATCATTCACCACCATGTTTTTCCAAACCCATATGACCCATATGACTTCTTTCTTCCATGCATCAAATTAAAGGGATAGTTCACAAAAAAATTAAAAAGTTCTCACCCTCATGCCATCTCAGATGTGTATGATTCTTTCTTCTGCAGAACACAAATGAAGATTTTTAGAAGATTATCTCAGCTATGTTGGTCCATACAATTCTCCTAAAAGCACATAGAGGCAGCATAAAAGTAATTCATACGACTTCAGTGATATGATAGGTGTGGGTGAGAAACAGATAAATATATATACACTGGCGGCCAAAAGTTTGGAATAATGTACAGATTTTGCTCTTATGGAAAAAAATTGGTACTTTTATTCACCAAAGTGGCATTCAACTGATCACAATGTATAGTCAGGACATTAATATTGTGAAAAATTACTATTACAATTTGAAAAAAATTCTTAAACTATTTCAAAGAGTTCTCATCAAAAAATCCTCCACAATGACAGCTTTGCAGATCCTTGGCATTCTAGCTGTCAGTTTGTCCAGATACTCATATGATATTTCACCCCACGCTTCCTGTAGCACTTGCCATAGATGTGGCTGTCTTGTCGGGCAATTCTCATGCACCTTACAGTCTAGCTGATCCCACAAAAGCTCAATGGGGTTAAGATCCATAACCCTCTTTTCCAATTATCTGTTGTCCAATGTCTGTGTTTCTTTGCCCACTCTAACCTTTTCTTTTTGTTTTTCTGTTTCAAAAGTGGCTTTTTCTTTGCAATTCTTCTCATAAGGCCTGCACCCCTGAGTCTTCTCTTTACTGTTGTACATGAAACTGGTGTTGAGGGGGTAGAATTCAATGAAGCTGTCAGCTGAGGACATGTGAGTTGTCTATTTCTCAAACTAGAGACTCTGATGTACTTACCCTCTTGTTTAGTTGTACATCTGGCCTTCCACATCTCTTTCTGTCCTTGTTGGAGCCAGTTGTCCTTTGTCTTTGAAGACTGTAGTGTACACCATTGTATGAAATCGTCCTTTTATGGCAATTTCAAGCATTGGATAGCCTTCATTCCTCAAAACAATGATTGATTGATGAGTTTCTAGAGAAAGCTTTTTCTTTTTTGACATTTTTGACCTAATATTGACCTTAAAACATGCCAGTCTATTGCATACTGTGGCAACTCAAAAACAAACACAAAGCTTCATTTAAGGAACAAAATAGCTAGTACTAAATTAGCAATTTAGTATGATTACTCAAGTATAAAGTGTTGGAGTGATGGCTGCTGAAAATGGGGCCTGCCTAGATTTGATCAAAAATTACTTTTTCAAATAGTGATGGAGCTGTATTTTTACATCAGTAATGTCCTGGCTATACTTTGTGATCAGTTGAATGCCACTTTGATGAATTAAAGTACCAATTTCCTTCCAAAACAGCAAAATAGTATATAAATATTTTTTACTATTAATTCTCCTCCCTGCCCAGTAGGGGGCGATATGCACAAAGAATTGAATCACCAAAAACACAGGAAGAATGTGAAAGTGGAGATTTATTAGTAAAAAAGGATTTAAATATTGATCTGTTTCTCAACCACACTTATCATATTACTATTGAGGACATAGATTGAACCACTGTCATTTGAATCCCTTTAATGCTGCCTTTATGTGCTTTCTGAGCTTCAAAGTTTTGGTACCCATTCACTTGCATTCTAGTATAAACTGACAGAGCTGAGATATTCTTCTAAAAATCTTTGTGTTCAGCAGAAGAAAAAAATTTTTTTTCAATTTTGGAAAAATTTTGGAAAAATTATTCCTATAAGGAGATGTTAGTCAGAATACTAACCTTAATCATAATTTACTTTCACTTCATGTTTTTTTCCCCCTCCATATTTTGGAGGGGAATGGTGACTGAGACCGTCAGTCTCTAATATTCTGTCTAACATCTTTTGGGTTCCACAGAATACAGAAAGTTTCATGGGGTTGGAAGAACATGAGGGTGGGGAAATAATGACTGAATATTAATTAAAGGCTGAACTATCACTTTAAGGATGCTTCTCAGATTTGGATGAATCTGTCAATTAGAAGAGAAGTTTGGAAACCTTTTTCTAGTAATTATTATGCTGAAAAACTTGAACAATGTCACAAGTTATATATCATATTTAATTATACACTGAAGTAAGATCCTTCTTTATTCATGTTTTCTGTCTTTATTTCACAGATTTTTATGTCCCGCATGAATTTATTTTAGTGACGGTCCAGCATTGTCAGTGTTGAAATAATTTAGAAATTAGTTCTGTACACTAAGGGTAAATTACACCTTTTCTCTGTGTTTGGAAGTGTGTTGTCAAAAGCTGTTCATGCGCCAACCTTGCATGTGCAGAAATGCTCACAATCGCAATAGGCAGGGCAAAACATTTGCACTTAATGCGGATGTTTACAAGAATTTATACTGTAGGTACTGATATGTTGCAACGCTGATATAACAATGCAAACTTATAAACTGAGGTCTTAGAGCCCACAGTTAAAGATTCACGCTGAAAATGAATGAGCATCACCATGACATAGACAAGCCCACATTATCACAATCTCTAAAACTTACCTCACTGTGTTTTCTTAAGTTGGAGCTGCAATTTTAATCTTGAAATATATCCTTGTCTTGGTGTAAAATGAAGGCATTGTGTGGAGTGAAGAAATGTTTGTTTTGCTCGCTTGCTGCTGTAGTGTTGAATGAGACTCGATTGGCAGCATGCAGCTGTGAAGTTCCGCTTTCGTAAGAGTCCCATTCAAAAATCGTAATAAATTACGCATTTATTAACACTTATTCAATTAAAACCAGTAATGTAATGACAGGAATGCTACCCATTGTAACGAAGTAAAAGTACTTTTTTTTTTCATCAGAAATTTACTTGAGTATGAGTGAAAAGTACCCACCGAAAAGTTACTCAAGTAAATGTAACTGAGTAAATGTAGTGTGTTACTACCCACCTCTGATTGTGCTGTACATTGTTTGTTGTTGGTAGATTTTCATTTTAAGGAAAATATAGTCCATTCAGACTTTTCAATTTTCGAAATGTTCTCTCAGGTGATACCCCTGAACCCCCAAATAATATATTTCCTTAATAGTAACAATATTCAAACACAAATACTGGACTGTTGTCATTCAGCTTCAAAATGAACAGTTGATTGATCTTTTAGTATTTATAACAAAGTGATCTTGATTGATGAACTCATTGTAATATTTTAAGCTTTTGGTAGAAGATCCCAACCCCACTACTTTGGCTTTGTCTCTGGAGCCCCAATGTCCAAATCCTTGCCCAGTTTTAAAGAGACTGTTTTGACTTTGATGGTTTTTTTTTTTGGTTTTTTTTTTTGTTATTTTTACAAAATACTATTACTGCCAACTTGGAAATTTACAATTAGGCCTACTATTTCAAAAAAAAAAAAAAATTGCATTCCTTATGTCATTTCATAGCTATACTGACTACTAACACCATGTAAGTTCTTGTCCGGACCATTGCTGGGAAGGAAATCTAAAGACCGGACCTCTTGGAACTTTAATTGAATACCCATAATCTAAACTATGCTCATATTCAGAAAAAAAAAACTAATGAAAATTGAAGTAACCACAAAATTCACATTAAAGAAATATTTCAGGTTCGATACAAGTTAAAGGGTTAGTTCACCCAAAAATGTTAATTCTCTTATCATTTACTCACCCTCATGCCATCCCAGATGTGTATGACTTTCTTTCATCTGCTGGTGATCATGTGAGAATTTTCATTGTTTGGTGAACAATCCCTTTAAGCTCAATCAACAGCAATTGTGGCATAATATTGATTACCACAAAAATGAATTTAGATTTTTTTCCTCCTTTTCTAAAAAAGAAAGAAAGAAAGAAAAGCAAAAATGTAGGTTGTGTTAAGCACTTAAAATGGAAGTGATTGGGGCCTGTTTTTGGAGGGTTTAAAGGCAGAACTTTGAAGCTTATAATTTTATAAAAGCACTTGCATTAATTCTTCTGTTAAAACTCATGTATTATTTGAGCTGTAAAGTTGTTTAAATTGTAATTTTTACAGTCATTTTAGGGTTTGTTGATATTACATTGTCATCGCAATGAAGTTGTAAAATTGTCTATAACTTTACACAGAAAAGGTTAGTAAGCGTTTTTATCTCACTAAAATCATGTTTACATGCAGATTGTTGATGTCTTGTAGCTAAACTTCTGAAACAGTGAGTATTTTAACATTCAAAAACTGGCCCCTTATACATCCATTGTAAGTGCCTCCCTGTAACCTCGATTTTTGCTTTTTTTAAAGAAAAGGAGAGATGAGTCAAAATAAATTTTTGTGGTAATCAACATTATGCCACAAATGCTGTCGATTGAGCTTAACTTGTTTGAAACTGGAATATTCCTATAAAACCAAGTAACTTTGAGGCATTTTTCACAGTTTCGGTGGTGGCGTAGTTACCTTTGTACAGTAGGGCAGCATGGTTCTCATATCTTTGGCCACATTCTCTACATCCTATGTTTAAATCAGCACACATGGTCTAACTCTCTTAACATAAATTTTCCTGTTTTGGTTTATATTTTCACAGTTAAAACTACCGCAAGGACAGCTCGCACAACACCCTCTGCTAATGCCACCAGCACAGCAGACACCAATGGGACCCCGAACCCTCGTCCCTCACGCATCACCAAACCCCCCGTGCCCAAGCAGGCTCCCTTGGAGAGGAAGCCCCCTGTGCCTCGGGCCCCCCGGAACGTCCGGCCCACCAATGCACCCCTGCCTGATCTAAAAAACGTGCGCTCCAAGATCGGTTCCACAGACAACATGAAGTACCAGCCTGGTGGAGGCAAGGTGAGTTGCCTTTTGATGTTGTCATTGTTCAGGATAGAACCAGGAGCATTTGCATGTGTGCAAGGAATGTAATAATAATCTGTGAATTAGCAGCACATTTAAAATAAGCACTTAACCTCATGATTTCCTTTACATATTTAGATTCAGTTTGATGCATTGTGTGGCAACACTTGTTCAAAAGCTTGCACTTTCTTCACTAACACATAATGTAATAGAATTCTCTAATTTTATTGTAGTTACCTCTCATACGTACATCACTGCTTGTCAGTGTACTGAAAATGTCATTTTCACTCTGGGGTTTCTCTTTCATTGATATTTAAGAATCAACGGTGCAATAAATCATAAAAGAACAGACTTACATAGAACAGAAGTATACCCCCAATTTCTCCCTACACACACATGACACAAGAACAGACAGGTGATTCTCCCAGTATCGTTGAACTTTAGTCAAAGTAGCATACTGACTCACAGCTGCCTTCATAACATTGCACCTATCCTTCCCTCCCATCATCCCCCTCCTGGGACCTGCTACCCTGGGCTGATCTTTCTGTACCCCCTCCCTGCGCTCCACTGACTAAAGGGGTGCTTGTCTCCTCAGGTCTCTGCAGCCAAGGGCAAGACTGATGCTCTGCCAAAGACCAGCCAGGGCAAAGTGAGTCCCTCCCAATGACATCTCCCTGAATCACTGCCTCAGTATCACTCTCTCTCCTGCTCTTACTCTTGCTCATCCATGATCATCGGATCCTGTAGTATCTTTACTTGTTTAACCCATATTTTATGTGTATACTGAATCACCACAACACTCTCACAGAGTATATTTGTTCTGCAGTAAATTAAATTAGGGTAAAAACTGGTGTTCTGAATGATGTACATGATGTACATAAACATGTCCACATACACATGCTACAGAAATGTCATTAGATTGATGCAGCCGTCTCCCTGAATGCCCTTTTTGTATTTAACACTAGACCATTCTGTCTCTTAGTAGTTCACCTCTGGACACAAAATTCTGCTACTCTTTGTGGGATATTCGTAGAGTCTGATTTACCTTTGTTATCAGTTTAATGTCATTCTCTTTTTGTAGTTAAGCCTGCACTCTGCGCTAGAGGTCTGCATGGACCTTAAAACGAAGTCCAAACTCGACCCGTATCAAGATGTGTGACCTAACCCATACCATCAGAACGCTCACTCTCTTTATAATTTCTTTTCCAAGCAAGTATTGTTGCAATAGGCTGCATTTCATGAAAGCAAAGGCGACAGTTGTAACAGTGTACTAACAGTAAACATCGAAAGTTTAAAGATGCCATAGCGGTCACTCAGCACAAAAGAGCAGAAGGGAAAATGTGGGCTTACTATTTATCAAGCGCTGTTTGTGAAGAACAAACTGCAGTCATGTGTAACAGTGTAACAGTCACATGAAGTTCTGAAACACTTTCTGTGTTCGCACTTGCCTGATTGAGAGCGCGTGCACGATTCGCTAAAAAAGTAAGGTAGGCCTTTTTATTTTACCTGACTCGATTCCGAAGTCATACTTGAAAAACTGACCCGAACCCTACCAGAAACCCAAAACCCAGCAGTTTGTTAGGTTTCGTTGGGCCCGAGTTGGGTTGCAGACCTCTACTCTGCACTAACCACCTCCAAAACAAACACTAGCCAACACTGCATGTTGGACAGACTCAGCAGTAGTACTGACACTCGGTAGCAGGCTTAATTTCTTACCCTTCAATAGAGCTTTTCAGCCATGACGTCATATTGTAGGCCAACCCAGAAGGCTAGTTCACCATGGGTTCCCTCAGGAATTTATTGATATAGAGATTTATGATTAAAATAAAGACTGTGATTCAAATTACTTTAAATGATTTGTTTTGTTCTAGGACATAAATTACACAAATTAATGCCTCAGATATGTATTTTAAAGCCGCTGTGTTAAAAAAAAAAAAAAAAGAATGTCGCTAACAAGTTGCTAAATAAGGACTACAACTTTTGTGCATTTCATCAAGCACATGCCCTCACATGCTTGTGGTATTGTAGTCCTTATTTAGCAATATGTTCAAGAGAAAAAAAACTTCAAAATTCATGTTTGAGGTATGACTGTGTAACATATGCACTGGAACTAAATGAAAATTATTGAAACTGGAAAGTCTCTTTCAGTAATTTTAATCACAGACCTTATTTTACCCATATATCCCAAACTGCCATTTCAAAAATCCAACGGAAATTGCAGAGGGAACCCACGGCTCAAAAAATGCTAATTTACTACAAGCTGAATAGCTCTGTTTCATTGGATTACCATATTTGTTCAGAAGCACTCTTGCTTTGAAGACAACAATTCTGCTTTTCCACTGCACATTTAATGTGCTCTTATCTCACCTTTCTTGCAGCTTTTCACACAGGAGACTGTGGCTAACCTTGGGAAATACAATAGCATGCAATGGAGAATGGAACTGCGTATTTCTTTTTTTAAATATTCTTACACAATATTTGGACCAACTTAACTTTATTAACTGCATAAATTGACTTGAATTCCAGTTTAAATGTCCAAATTTATTAAATTATATTTAATTATATAAGTGGAAACTCACAGTCATGCAGAAAACTTTCTTAACATCAATATTGGCAGGTAATTATGAAAAAATACTTGCCCTTAAAATTCAAAATTCCTTTGAGCACCCTTAAATGATTTCAAAATGTGCTTTAGGTCCCAAGACCACCTATAGCCTCCCTTTCATTGTGTATTGAGAAAGTGTGCCTCTGTATATCCATTACTATTTCATTACTGTTCCATAAATATAATCCAACAGCGCTTTGCATGTTAATTACAAAGTACACTGTAGTGCTGCTGGTGTTTCTTTGCTGCTCAATGTAAAACAGTTTGTAAACATGGAGCAAGAATCATCATGGTCATGATTTTTTTTTTTTTTTTTCAGTAAATGCTACAGGTTTCACCATAGCCTTTGAGCTATGCAGTTAACTCTAAATGTGTGTTTGCTTTTCATAGTGTGCTCCTTTACAGCAGGCCAAATGAAACAGAGCTAGACTATACCCCCTCTAGTATTCTAGCAGTACAGTACATGAGATCATCGTGATAAAATGGGCTTTAGGCTGTAGAATACACACTCTGACTCAGAGAGAGTGTTCCTGGCCTGCTTTTACTCTGTCCCAACAAATATATGAGTCACACAATGAACTTCTACACAAAACAGCACGTCAGACACTGTACATCTATTTGGATCTACCAGAAGGCTCCCACCTGGAATTAAGCTATAATTAAGAGGTTAAGCAATGCACTGTTGTATAAAAGCAATGTGCTGAATATCAGCTGTGATTATCTATGGCCTGGTGCCTACAACCGAATTTCAGCTCTGCTGATATTGAGTGCAACATTACAAATCTAGCTTGTATCATATTGCTTTTACACAACAGTTATATAAGCAAGAAATTAACTATGAGTAACTTACGTTTTACACACAATTTCACCAGGTATGCTATTTATTTTTGCTCCATGAAAGAGAATAGTGCCAAAACAGGATCAACCATTGCAGCAGCCTGTCTGGAACGCTGCTAACACAGACAAGCAAAGTGAAACGAACAGTGAACAGTTCTTGTCCTGTTGTGCTAAACATCAGCACTCTTGGAAGCTCCTTGTCCAATAAAATTAGAAGAGCAGAATTAACTGTTCTAGCCTAAACTTAACAGGATAGCCTAATCTTGAAAGACGGGAATTGTAACTTACATCTCCAAACACAAGAGAGGGCAAAATAACTGTTTCTGGCAAGAATTTAAATACTGTAAATGAGTAGTTAGATCATTAAAACTCTTACACCTACCTGACATGAACATGATGATTTTGTATTTGCAGTGACATTGTGCTACTCTTTAATTTGAATTTACAGTAGAACAATATTGTTGAACGCATTCTGTGCCCATAGCCTTCATAGCTTCTGTGTCAGTCGGCTTTGCATGTGTGTAATAACCTACGACCCTGTATCCTCTTGTGCTGTTGTGATGTGTTCAGGTTCAGATATCCCACAAAAAGCTGGACTTCAGCCACGTCACCTCCCGATGTGGCTCCAAGGACAATATCAAGCATGTTCCGGGTGGAGGGAATGTAAGTGTGCAGTGTCATATGGCCTTAAAGGGACAATTCACCCCAAAATTAAAAATCCATCATGTTGTTCCAAATTCATATTTCTTTCTTTTTTCTGTGGAACACAAAAGTAGATGGTAGACAGACGATATGCCTCATTCAACATTTACTTGCATTGTATGGAAACAAGATGCAAAGAAAGTGAATGGTGACTGAGACTAAAATAGATGCATAACACCTCTTTTTGTGTTCCATGGAAGAGAGGTCATGCAGGTTTGGAATGATATAAAGATGTGTAAATGATGACAGTATTCCCTTTAATACATCTCTCTGCTACACACTCTTGTTTAAAAAAATGTTTAACCCATTGCAACCCATTACAAGCACAAGCCTGTTCCTCTATAACATCTTTCTCTATCAACTGATGACACCCTCATATAACCAGATCAGTATATAATGACAGAACATTGAGCTAGTTTGACATGTCTATCAACTGCTCTTGGAGTCAGAAACAAATAGCACTTCAAACTAACATCTCTTCGTTCTTGGTCTCCAGGTTCAGATTCTAAATAAAAAGGTTGATTTAAGCAAAGTGACCTCAAAATGTGGATCCAAGGACAACATAAATCACAAGACAGGTAGGAGACCACTGGATCAATGTTAATGTTGTCTATTACTGTAAATGCAAGCAACCTCATAGTGAGAACATAGAATGTGAATGATGACTGTTCTCCCTCAGGTGGTGCTGATGTGAAGATTGAATCTCATAAGGTGGACATCAAGGCAAAGGCCAAAGTGGGATCACTGGACAATGTAGGCCATGAACCAGGAGGTGGCAATATCAAGGTTGTAGATGGCTGGCAATGAGCAATATTGCATTGTAGAAATTTGCACCCCTCCCTCATAACTCATTCAGGTCTTTCAAAATTAGAAACAGAAACCTAGAGGCTTTCCTCCCTTTAAAGAATCCATTTTAAATACTGTACACCAGTGCTGTACTCACATGATGTTGTCTAGTAAGCACTACAAACACATACAAGGATCTGTAGACTTAAGAGTTGTATTTCAAAACCCGCCATGAATTACTACAAGGTAAGTTTGACAGTGGCAAATGCAATGTACATTTTAACAAAAGCAGTAATATACAGGGATTAAAAGGGGTTCAAGGTACGAAAACCGAAAACTAACAAACATTTTGCAGAACGTAACTGAAAATGGGAACAAAGTGATTTTTAATTGTTCAAGAGTGAAAATGTTATTTTTAAATGCTGGTAACAGGTTATAACCTGTTAATTTTGTTCCGATAATTTTTTCATGAAACCAAAGGCCAAAGGGTTTATCACAGTACATTTTTGGAACAACACCACTTCATGTTGCCTGAAAAAATTAAACGTGCTTTGATCCTGAAGGAAACTGCTGCATCACATTGCTTTGCCTAATTACCTGTTGTGGATGTCAAATTCTGTGAATGAAGACCTTTTTTAACAACTATGTATAATTACTACATATACAAGCATGGCTAATCCATTCCAGATGCAAGGAAAACATTATTAGTGGTAAAAAGTACAAGTCTTCACTGAATTATTGTTAGATATGCATTAATACAGATTTGATGCTTTGGGTTTTGACTGAGAAGCAGATCTGTACTTAAAATTATACTTAACTGTTAATTAGCTTGTTATGATTCCTATGCTGATAAATTAACAACAAAAGAAAAAAAAATAATTGCTTATTTTCACTTATTTTGGTGAAGCAAGTGGCATATTTTGGGCTTGTTTTTCCAGACCAGGTTGTTTTTTGTTTTTTTCTCTTGTGAGATCTGGCAACACTGCAATTGGTATTTCATCCACCCCTTCCACAGAGTACCATCATTTTTAAAAGAACGTTATTAACTGTTCTTTTATTTTGTTCTGACTGGTTACCATTTGGAAAGGAGGCTGCAAAACTTCTGAAGAGGAACAAAAAATACAGTGTTTGCTCAGAACGAACCAAAATGAAAAACATTTTGTTTTTAGTCCCTGGTACTGTAAGATATAGGCCAAGTGTCCACTGAGAAGCGAGTACATGGATCGATGTATAGATAGATGAATATTTCTCACCCACATGGCAAAGAAAATTGCAGGAAAACTGTAAGGAGTCTCAACCCCCTTAGCGTATGGAAAATTGCTTAGGTTCATTGCATCTCACATGAATGAGCATCCCTCTCACCAGAGTACAAAACTCCTTTAGTCTGTGTGCTTGTTACTGTGCATGTATACTTTTCTGTACTTGTTCATGGACAATTTAAAATGAGTTTTGCGTGATCCTTAAATTTCTTCTGGTGGATGAATTTTGTAAAAATCACTACCTCAACTTACTAGCTATGCCAAATGCATGCAAATATGACAGACACATTGAAATTAAATAGTTCTATAACTAGTCTCAGACTCATTTTGACACTGTAGTATACATTTGAGAAGTCCTAGTTTTTAATAGTTGTATACATTTAAATATTAATGCTTCTGTAATTTATAAGGCACATCTATATGCACAATCTGTTCCATGTGTTGTGTACTTTTTCCACACATGTATAGAAAGTATTCATGTTAATTGTGTTAACCCCTCTCACCATTGTTAAAGGGATGGTTCTTCCAAAAATTTAAATTATGTTTGTGTACTCATCCTTATGTTGTTCAAAACATGCATGACTTTCTTGCTGCCATGGAAGTTACAATGAGTCACCTCACCTGCCTTTCACTTTCATTGCATCTTTTTAAAATTTAGTGGAAGTGAAAGGTAACATTCACCCTGTCTACACTGGGCGCGTCTGTTGATGTGACGCACCGCAATGGCTTGAGGCTGTCTACAATGGACGCGTCGACACAAACATTCTAAACCGTTTAATGTGTGTAGTAGCTCCAGTATGTGCAGCGCAAAATGGAATGGGACACCCGTTTATTGTCGGCGAGACGGACGTGCCACAACGGACATATCCAGTATAGACAGCATCATTGATTATAATGGGGTTCTATTACTTTTGATGCGACGCACCACACACGTCCGGTGTAGACAGGGTGTAAGGCTGTCATTCTGCCAAATATTTTCTTTTGAATTCCACAGAAGAAAGAAAGAAGAAAATCACATGGGTTTGGAACAAGATAAGGGTGAACTATACTTTTAGGAGTTCACACTGTTTTTTTGCTTTTCACGTCCCCACATGTATACATATCTTACACGCACTTGTGAAATCTGTTTCCAGGCTGAGGGGGTTCAGCAGAAGTCTGAGGGAAGTCCGTCTCCCCCTGCTGTCTCCCCACCCTCTCAGGCAGGCAACGAGGCAAAGGAGAACGGGCTGAAGGAGAGCTCTCCTGCTCCCGTACCCTCTCTGGGAGAGAGGCCCCGGGACTCCCAGGGCCTGGAAAAATGCATCCCTGGGACAAGTAAGTGCGAACTAGGCAACCTCAGCTCTTATATGTGCCACCGTAATATGGAAGGCCGAAGAGATGTAATATTGTATATAATAGGAACAGATTCCATTAGGGAGGAATATCTTTATCCTTGTTTGAAATGTCAGCAGTTTTTAAGTTCTTAAGTTGAGGGCATAGTCACAACTTTGTTTTGTCTCTTTCCATTGCCTCTTCCACTTTTCCGTTCTCTTTCACCACTTCCTCTGGTTTTGGATTTTTCATCACTTTTTAATTGTGCTTTTTCATTTCTTTGCCACCAGATTAAGTCTTACAAGCTGAGCTTTCGCGAGAAACCATGGGCTCGCACGGACCATGGCGCTAAAATCATCTCCTGGTCCCCCCTAAGTGGCAGCCACCCCCACACACATCGCAGCACCTCTCTCAGTGTTTCTCTGGGATCCGCCTTGTCCTCACACTTAACCCAGCTTGTCCCATTCAGTCAGCCATGAGATGGGTGTAAACAAGTACACTAGGAGAAGGATTGTGCTTTTATCATGGCATGTCCCTTCCAAACTAGTCTTCTCATTACCGCAATCATTAGCCTTTTCTCTCTTTTTCAGTTTTCTTTGTTTTCCCTGCTGGGAGAGTTTGCAAAAGGGCAACGCTCTGGCTTAATTTACAGTGCACCTGTTGAATGCAGGATTTGGTTTGAGGCTAGAGTCTTCACATTGTTGGAGAAAGAATTAAGATGATCCTGATCATGATAGTTCAGCCACTGCAATAGCTCCTTGTGTCATCTTTGTTAGGATCACAGCATTTAGAGTGCTTCTTTCTAGACTTACTACTATCCAGTGCTATCCCTGAGACAGACCCAAGTTTAGAGGCAACAGTCTCTTCCACCCTATGTCTATATGTTTGGCAGTAGATGTTCTACAATGAAAACCCCAGAATTCACTCTAGATGTAGCTTATTACATCAAATATAATTAGTTGTTGTCAGTATGTGGGGCTGTCTTAAATCCTAGTCAGTAGGAATGACTCAGCCGCCATCCATCCAACTGCTTCCTTTGCGTCACTGACCTGTCCTGTCCTCCTCACACAAATTATAAACTCTGGTCCCCCCAGTATTTTAAAGAGCACTTAATCATTTGAAACTCATAAACTGTTTAAATAACTGCATATTTACATCTTCAATGATTTTGCTGTATTGTGTTTGCATAAATTACTGTAACAAAGAGCTGTATCATTATGATGTCTAGCCATCTGATTACATCTTCGTCTTTCCATTTCTCTCTTGTGAGTTAATATAACACAAAATCCTCTTACACATAACACGCATATACTACAGCATGGTACAGTAAGAGGAAAAAGCAATGGCACCCGAACTAAACAGACAGGATGGGGAGGAATAGAAAGATGGATAAAGAGAGATGGAAGGTGTGATGAAATGCAATGTCAGAAACAAAGTTAGAATGGAAATATGTTTACAGTCCATACACAGGTCATAATTATTTGCTCAAAGGTCCAAGTCATCCTTCACTTTAAATTAATTATTGTTCCTGAAGTCTAAAAAGTAGAAGACTTTTGCACTGAACAAATGAACTGGAATGTGCGATGGCCCATTACATAAAATACTGTAAAAGTAAATGGATCCTAAATGAGCATTGCAATCCAATCCAATTGATGAATTGTTGTTGAGACCAAGTGATGTATTACCATAAATTATTGAGCTTTTTTGGAGTTATTTACAAAGTATTTTAATACCATAGTTCCCTCTTCAGACCTATTATTGTAGGGCTGCTTTTGTGACACTCTTGACTAGAGATATTGTTTAAAGTTTTAAAGGTAAATTTGTGGGCACTTTATTGATAGTTGCATTACTCTAGAAATGTATAGCTGCACAATGCCTGCAGAATCAAAAGGTTGATCAAAAGGTTGTTTGTACACAGGGTTTGGTTCACTAAATGTTGTGAGATATTGAACCATTTTTCTTTCCTGGTATTTTATTGTGATTTCATGGTAGATCATTGATGGTGATAACATTGTAGCATAAAAAAAAATAAAAATTAAAAAAAAACATTTCCAAGAGGCCCATAATACTGAATAACCGAGACCGGGACATATTGAATTATGCAAATATCCTATAAAAGAATGAACTAGTGAGCATTCAAAATGCACTTTATGGTGGATGTTTTATACTGCAAAGAGTGTGATTTGATTAACTGAGCACATTTTCCTAAATTCTTTCCTCTGAAAAATTAAAGAGCCCCAGTTACTCAAAAGTGCAAATCATGTACCTGTATATCATACAGTAGTTTGTAAATACAGTATGTACGAGTGTGCGCCAGTGTATTTTAGTGTAGAGCAATTATGCTTGGCAAAATGGTCCTGTCTGTAGTTCCTTCTGTGATTAGTGTGTACTGTTCAGGGGCTGCGTCAATAAACTTCAGTGTTGTTCTCTTGATACAGTGATCATGGCCTTTCATGTTTTCAGTCAGATCTGTTTTGTCTATCAATAATTTCCATAACAAGTGAACTGTGTTAGTACACTTCTCACATCCCCGCATCAATCCTCTCAAAGCAGTTTTGTACATACATGTTTCACAGTTTATATCCCACAGTGGAATAATAAAAAATAAAAAAACACTTCTTGATTGGTTTGTGTAAAGAAGCAAAATGAAGGTTTTGCATCTATGAACATTTCTTTGGACAGTATTTTATTAAGTGAGACTGCCTTTATTTTAAAAAAGGGCTGGCAAACAAGAATGTTTTTAAAATGTGATGTATTCAGGAAGCAAAGAAAAAATATTATGTGTGTAACTTTTTCTCTTTTGTTGTCACCAGTAACATACAAAATGCAATGTAATCAATAGGAGGAGGAGTGTGATCGGTTTTGACTGAGGAAAGAAAATGCTGCAGGACTCTGAAGAATCATGTTTGTCCTTTGGTGAAGATATAGCACATCATTCTGGTAATGACTTGAGTAGCCTGAGGCAGAAAGTGGGTTTAAAGGTTAGAGGTAGACCTAAACCGTAACCACGGGAACAATGATTCCTCCCACAAACTGCACCTGACACATAGACCTTGAATGTTGCTTGGATATCCATGTATGTATAAGACTAACTGGTAGGCTAATTGGCATGTTTAAAAGTAGATAGAGCTCTCCAATTAGGCAGCAAAGGAGCCCCCTAGTCTATCTGTTAGGACTGACAATGTGTGTATTTCCCATTGAACGCACCAAAAGAGCATGCTGAGAACAATGTTTTTTTTTGTTGTTGTTGTTTGTTTGTTTGTTTGTTTTGTATGAAAGAGATATTCATTGTTAACTTGTGATGTGGATATTTAATCATGAATAAAAAAGAGATGAGCAAAATCCATTGTCTTTCTCTCCAAAAAAAAAAAAAAAAAAAAAAACGACATATTAAAGGAAATTGGCAAACTTATTGTGAATCTGGACCACATTTTTGTTTTAAATTATAGTAAGGAGAATTTAATCAGATTACATCATTTAAAAGAATATGCAATTGTGAACATACATTTACAAAAATAATATGCACTGTCTGCATTACTTGTTTTGAGGTATCTCTTGAAAGAGTGTGAATATTACTCTACATGGCATATCTTAGGATATCATGTGACATCATTAGCATTAAATAAATACCAAACCATCTTTTAAGCAGGCTGTGAATTTCCAAAAACATGCCCCAAAGTCCCTTTCAAGACACTGCCCATTGTACAAAGGGGCCTCTTTTCACAGACTGTGACGACGCGTTCGTCTTATTTAGCAGCGTAAATCTCGCATTTATGTATATATATATATATATAATACATTTTTAAAATATTCTGTGTAAATTTATAGCATTATGATTTGTTATATTACCAATAAATTAGTTTTAAAAAACGAATTACCACAGCTGTGAGGGGGTTTCAATTACACCTGCTGAGAGAGTGACAGTAAATTTGGCA
Organism: Myxocyprinus asiaticus; assembly: GCF_019703515.2. Classification (NCBI taxonomy): domain Eukaryota; kingdom Metazoa; phylum Chordata; class Actinopteri; order Cypriniformes; family Catostomidae; genus Myxocyprinus; species Myxocyprinus asiaticus. The sequence continues at coordinate 27,670,174 of NC_059348.1, forward strand.
TCTTCTCCGTCTTGTTCCACCGCTCTCTATATTTTAACTCTTCTGGAAAGTAATTTAAACATAAGAGTGGATTTTTTTCTTTTGGTCTTGGAGCAAATGGGTAAGTGAAAATAATATTTGCTGTGATTTCCCATTCATCGCTGTCGAAGTTTACCTTGCAAACGTTTACTACCGCGTTCCAAAACCCGGAGTGTGAAAAAGGTGTATTGAGACCGACACGAGCAGAAACGATTGTCAAAAACAACAGCAGCAAAATAGCGCCCTCAACTGACAACTGTTATTAGCAGCAACATGCCATATGGCATTTAAAAGCCTCAATAATTGTCTGTAACGACACTATGAGAACACGAAAAATGATTGACAGGCAGAAAGCGTCAAAGACCGCGGTTTACTGAGTCTAGAACGGTCACAGAGACCGGTGAGATATCGCAGGACACTTATTTCATTAATATCTTTCAGGGAGTAGGAACACACACACACACACACACATATATATATATATATATATATATATATATATATATATATATATATATATATATATATATATATATCGTCTAAAAATGCAGCGCTCCCATGAGAGATGCTAAAAACACAATGAAACATGACGCAGTTGTTAAAAGACATCCATCTAGCGAATGTTTACATGGAAAACATTTGAAAAACAGCATGAGCGGATGTAAAAACACCTTCAGTTTGAACAGCCCCTTGTTCACATGACACAGCACTAGCTGAAGTTACCTCTCAAAGTTACCACTCAAAAAGATACACTCAAAAAATTGCTGGGTTAAAAAATAACCCAACCTCAACCCCACCGCTGGGTAACTATGGAACAGAACACGCGATGGGTTGGTTTGACCCAAGTGCTGGGTTTTACCATTTAACCCAGAATGCTGAGTTGTTCATTTGACTCAACCTAGTGAGTGAAATTAACTCTAATGCTGGGTTAAAATTACACATACAATGTTTTTTTTCCCTGACTCATTGCCTTGCTACTTTTATATTTAATAATAATAATAATAATAATAATAATGGTATATTATATATTAATTATTGTTGTGTACTTTATAATAATTTCCCATAAACATACAAACACACACTATACAAAAAGAGGCCACTGTAAATGTGTATTTAATTATTTATTTTTTTTAAATTTCATGGATGAATACAATACCCCCTCCCCATCCCACGTAGATAAAAACACCAGTTTATAGAACAACTTCTTAAAAAAAAAAAAAAAAAACATCACATCAACAGTGCATTATAGCACAACACACAGCACATAACTATATTAAAAAATAACTTTTAAATAATCTTTTAAAATAACCTCTTTAAACACATTACAAAAAAACTTTACACACCCTAAATGCAGGCTGAACAAACTGTTGTCCTCAAAAACTTAACAGATGAGGACTCATGTCCATCAATACGGTACATGCCGTGCTGCAGAAACTCCCAGGTGGGGAGACACTGCTTAGTGTAATTAATGTCAAAGACAGAAAAAGGCTTGAAACACAGGTCCACAGCTCCAAGCAAAGACTCAGTTTCAATGGCGTGACCTGAAATAATGGTGAAGGCTTGGCACGTCGTCGTCTCATCCCTCAAGCACAAAATGTGTGGAAACGGTTGATTGGCCTCTGCATTTTCTAAGTACTCAATCATGTTGGTCCCCACCTGTTAATTACACATCAGTCACTTAGTGTTGCAGTATAACTGACATTTAAGTTATCAAGCTTATTTTGTGGAAGTATCAAAATGCAAAATGCAAAAAAAAAAAAAAAAAAAGGATCCACCCTTATTGAAGTAGAAAAACTAAAGTAAAACTTACAGGATGTGTTTCAATAAATGACTTCTGGGACTCCTCAGTGGTGGGTCTGAAGATTTTTCCTGCTCTCTTGTAGATGGATGGTGGGAGGAGAGTTGGCAAGACCTTCAGCGCACTCAATTTTAGCAGCTACAATTTGAGCTTAATACGTAGTGTTGTATTAACATTTAAATAGTATACTATATAACAACTGATATTTCTGAAGAAGTGTTTCTGACTTTTCTGCCCTGGTGTTGATTGGTAACTACAGTTAGGTCCATAAGTATTAGCGACACAATTTTCATAATTTGCCTCTGTACACCACCAGAATGGATTTGAAATGAAACAATCAAGATGTGACTGAAGTGTAGACTTTCAGCTTTAATTCAAGGGGTTTAACAAAAATATTGCATTAACCGTTTAGGGATTACAGCCATTTTTATTTTCTATTTTCAGGGGCTCAAAAGTAATTGGACAATTGACTGATAAGCAGTTTGATGGCCAAGTGTGGTCTGTTTCCTCATTATTTCATGACAAATTAAGGAGATAAAAGGTCTGGAGTTGACTCCAAGTGTTGAATTTGTATTTGGAAGTGGAATTTGCATTTTGGTTACTGTGAACCATATCTAAGTGCTAAAACGAAGACCAAGCAAGTCCAGTTGCCTTCGTTTTATCACTTAGATATACCATGACCTGGATGACTGAGAATCTTCACAGACATATTGCTGTGAACCCACAACATGCGGTCAAAGGAGCTCTCAATGCAAGTGAAACAGCCATCCTCAGGCTGCAAAAACAAAACAAATCCATCAGATAGATAGTGGGAACATTAGGAGTGGCCAAATCAGCAGTTTGGTGCATTCTGAGAAAAAAGAATGCACTGGTGAGCTTGGTATAGCACATAAAAACAATTATTTTATATTTCCTTGGAGGCATAAGAGGCAGAAAGCCTGTGGGATAAAGCTGAGACCAAAAAAAAACAACAACAAAAAACTATTAAACTATATAACTACAAACTGTTTGTAAACACACAAAGTCACTCCTCTGTATACTAGCGGATCACTTATAGAATAGTAGAGGAAAAAATCCCCCAAAAGGCCTTAGTTTTTGAGATACTTCCACCCGAGGTAGAACAAAGGATAACCATGTTTTTTCATATCTTTGACATGTCTATTTTATGAAACTGATGGTTCTAAAAATATTTAAAAAAAATATTTTACTGCCAAAGTGGTTTATTTGGATGATATCTGGATCCTCCCCAAAACCGAAAACAGTAATAATAAGAAACAGAAAAGGGCTGGCTGTGAACTGTATGGTGACATTCAGTTCCATACCACACAGGACATGAGGTTTGAATTTCTCCTTTCCTGTCTCCAGCTGCTGTGGTAAGTCCATTCTTTTTGCCTTTTAGAAGTGTTGAGGGAAAGCACAGATGCACCCCATTTATACACATATATAGAACGGGTCGGAATACCCACCGTTAGACCGGAGACCGTAAAAATCCGGTGGGGCTAAAGATATTAGACAAAACCACGTGTATCAGGGAAGTGGTAGCGGCAGTATACGAGGAACGAAATCTCTTGCTCTGCAAATTAATGATCTCTTTGTTCACCAATTGATGAAGTACAAATTAATAATAAGTGTTTTTGCTTCAGCGCTCAGAAAAGACAGAACAACGCAGAAACCTTCAGCCATTCTATTGGAATCTGACATCGGAACAATAGTTTGGATTTTACCCCTTTTTACAAGATAATGGCCAAATATTTATATTTAACTGGCTATGAATACATAGTTAGATTTACACAATCAGTTTTGCCAAGGAGGGCTCAGAGCATGCACGTTTTCATTCCAACTAAAAATAACAACAGATGAGAGTATATTAGGGGTGGGGGAAATCAATTCACATATGAATCGCAATTCTATCTTCTACCGATTCAAATAGATTCACAAATTTCAAAAATCTATTTTCTAAATGTTAGTTAATAGTGTGATGTTAGAACAAAAAAGGCGGAAGTCAACTGAGAGAGCAGTGCAGCACCTGGACAGTTTAGAGAGCGCACACCTCACACTGTGAGCAGGAAGTGCAGCAGCAGTGGAGTATCCACGAGCAATGGAGGAGGTAAAACAAATACATCCTGCCCCATTTACAGTGAGGGCAAGTGTTTGGACAAACTTTGGATTTTATTATCTCCAGGGGAAGAAGGAGCATGACAAGACTTATGCAATATGCAAGCTTTGTAAAGCAAAGGTGAAGTATGTTGGGAACACTACAAACATGAGAACTCACATCAAACACTATCAACCAGAGATGAAAGACGCGAAAAAAAACCTCCAGTAGCAAACATCCCGAAAATCAAGAATCGATTTTGAATCGAATCGTGACCCCAAGAATCGAATCGAATCGTGAGATTCCAAACGATTCCCACCCCTAGAGTATATATAATGCTCTCATCTATTTGAAAGTGTCACTGAAATCAGCTGGTTTAATCTGTGGATGAAATGTGTGTTGTAAGCACTTGGTAGCTCATAGTTACCCATCCCTGCTGTATGTTCACAGGCCAATTTAAATGTAGCTCACTCACGTTTCGCCATTGTTTTCCAGCAGGTAGGATACAAGGAGTCTTACAAGTAGCTTTCTCTGTTGGCTGGTGATAGATTGCACTTCATCCAAACTCTTTAATATTGATTTCCCCTCAAGAGTGCGTTCCAAAATCTGATGAACTGCCAATAAAAAATAGAATGAATCACAATCAAAGAGGGACATAACCTCTTTGCGAGGACTTTTTAAATAAACTCATCGCTAAATAAATTAAATATTTCAGTTTCATTAGCATTGCATTTTCATGTAGGTTTTCTTCATAGAAAGTCAATACTTACAAATGCTGGATAAAGTTGCAAAGTCACAGTGAGAGGATTTGTCGGTGTCTGTGTTGGTTCCACCATCCCCATCTCCACTGATTCTATTGAACTATGACTCTCTGCAGAACCTGGTGGGTTGCTGAAAATGGCAACCTAGAGAGTCATTGTTGGGAAGAATTAAAAAATCTTCAACAAGCAGTACACGATTGTCAGATGACCAGAACACAGAATCTTAAAAGACTCTGTATCTAAGTGCAACATATAAGCAATTGTCATTATCTCTGTAGGACTTCACTGCATACAGAGTGTGATGGTCAAGGAGAGAAGTCTGATCAACAGCAAACACATTAGTTGTTGCTGTTACAGCATAGGCAAAAAAAAAAAACAAACAAAAAAAAAAGACAACAACCAACAACTGCATTTTACTCACGAGTTCCTTATGATGTTTCTGGAATTTGACACGCTGTCCTATTTTGGGAATGAGGCAGGCGATGGCACAGTCATCTACTTGAAGGAAACTCTCCTCATCTACTTCCTGGTCTGAAATTCAAAAAGACAGTGGTGCGAGTAATCTAGAGGAATGCAACATGGCAAATTGAAGGTTATTTCCCAGCATTTTATGAAACTGCTTTGAAAATGATCAAAAATTCCCCCTAGAACTCATTTCAAAAGGGCAAAAATGCCCTTTTAACGACTTATGCCCTGAGGCAGTTTTTGAAAAATGTCTGCCTTAAGTACATACCCAAAACTAAAGGCTTATTAATCATATTGAGTCAAATACTTGGTACCAACTAAAAGTAAACCTTTTAAATTTTCAAGAAAATGGGTTGGTCATCAAGTTTAGAGATTATGAAGGTAAACACTGTTGATAAAGCACCAAAAATAATTAGGCAAAAATTGTAATTTTTATCAAATAATTTATTCTGAAATATATTTTAGAGCTTCATTAAGTCAGCATCTTGGAGTAACTTTTAAAATACTGCCAAACACGTGAACTATAACTGCACAAAATTTTGTGATGATCTAATGTAAAAAATCTAATAAAAAAAGGTAGAGCATTTAGCACTGTGGGTCACAGTCAAGTGTGGCCACCTTGTGGCGGCATACGGTATATAAATTCACATAACCCCAACCCATAGAATAAAATGCTCCAGCTTATATAAATTATTTGTTTAATTACCTAAACAATTTGAAAATTGGGGAAGGTTTAACGATATCAAAAATTGATAAGGCTTACTCTTTTAAATATGTTAAAACCCCTAAACATGTGGCTATAACGCAGTTCATATTGCATCATAGATGTAGCTAGATAAATAGTCAATTTTACTTTATGTCCCTTAATAGTAACATCTCAACATTATGTCTCAATAAAAATTAACTTAATTTTAAAAGTGTCTACCAGGCTGTCAATCTGCCATTCATTTAACCTGTCTTTTACAAAACTGTCCATCAGTGCCAGCCGCAAACTCAGTCACACACCTAGAATGAAATTGATTCGAATTTCACAAAACTGTGCTGAGTTTTTACAAGGACTTAACTTATTTTTTTTTTTTTTTTTTTTTTACAGGGTAACCTTAACTACAAATTTTTGACATTCTCCTATCTTCAGGAAAGGGCATATGCCAAAATAATAAACATATAACACCCTCTATCTTCCTGCCTACTCTACCCAATCTAGAGTACTACCTAATTTTGCATAAAAGAAAATACAATGAGTATGCTAACTCCCTTGCTATTCAAAAACAATAAAAAAATTGAAAATAGTCAAAAATAAAAGGCTCCCCTTCCCTACCAATCTTTGTGTAGTGGGATTTTTACATTATTTCATCCAGTTCGTCCAGTCTAGGACCTATGGGGCATGCGCTGGTGACCCCAATGCCAATTCCAGATTGTTTTACAGACATATTGACCATCTGTTTGGCTGCAGCACTGGCCATCATTGATCTGAGGAGAGGCACAACACAACAAAACAACAGCACAAATATAGCTATAGCTACGGCTATTATTATTCCCATTTTAGTAAGCCATTCTCCCCAGGATCCAAATATCTTGTCAAACCAGTTTCAAATATGCTGGTCTCTTCCTGCATTTTCGGTCACCTCTTCCCTTAGACTTTTCAGCTTCTTCATTGCCTCAGTAAAGGATCCATCAGGAGCTGTATTATTTGGGATATAATTGCAACAGTCAGCTCCAAACATTAAACAAACTCCTCCTTTCTTCGCCAATAACCAATTTAGTGCCTGTCTATTTTGCCATGCCATTTTACTTGAAGGTCCTAGCTGTTCTCCTAAGGCCTTCAATGCTTCATCAGTGTAATTAATGAATCTCTGCTGATTGTAGTAAATGTAATTAATCCATTCCGTATTCTTCTTATTAAGTGTTATCCATATGAATATAGACTCAAAGCCTGATTTTATTTCATTTTAAATTTATGTGGTATACCTCTTGGTTGACCAATCACATCTAAGTATTCATTGGGGTCTTTCTGATAAGCTCTTTTTACTCTATGTGTTTTCTGTACAGTTTCTCTAGGTTCATTCAGGTTTTCAGATTCTTTTGGGTCCCAGTCTAACATCGTTATTTCTTGCATTAATCTTACTCTAGCACATATTCCTTTCCAACCTTTGGGTAATGTAGCCTCAATCATTTTCCTCCACAAATCCAAAAGTAGTCTGCTATGGCTGCCGTTTGTTTATCAAATGTACTTATCATAGGAAAAACCAGAGTTTAGTTTTCACAATTTACAAGGCATCCTTTCCGAGTTGTATTCCAACATCTTGGGGCTTCTATTACTGTAAATATCTTAATTTATATTCTGAGTTTCCCAAAAATTCCAGACACTCGGTTGGGCAGAAAGGTGTTTTTTGTTTTTCAACACAATTTCGTGAATAATATTGGGCATAATGCATATAATCATATTGATTGGGCACTACTGTAAGCTTTTTCAAAGGTGATGGTGAACATAACACACAATTAGACATTCCTGATTGTTTCGCTGTATACTCTGCCCACTTAAACCAATCTTTCTGATGTGCGTTCTCCAGCAATCATTTATTTTCCAATGATGGGTCAACTTCATAGTCTGTGTCATCATAAGATGTCTCTAATGGCAATTTTGTAATCTGGTATTCTGTATCATCATAAGGGGTCTTTGGTGGCAATTTTATAGACTGGTAGTCTGGACCACCATAAGGATCCTGATAGTCTGTATAGTCATACGAGGTCTCTATAGACCTCTTTTTAATGTATTTATTTACTTGAGTACCATGTGTCGGATCAGTGGCATTATGGAGACCAAACAAGCATTCAGAAGTCGATTGAGGGAAACTCATCCTGACTTGGGTCTGGGGATTAGTCTCTTGGAGGCCTTGGGTCTGAGGTAACTGCTGCATCAGATGTACCAACATCAGTATCAATGTCAGAACCTCTCTCACCTTCCTGTTCTGTGTCCTCTGGCTGCGGTACATCCTCCTGCAGTTGTATTTCATTTCTTGCTTCAGCATGCTCAGTTGCCTTAAAATGAGGTGCAACAGCGTTACTACTCTCTCCTTTCTGCTCTGTACTTCCTTCTCCTTGCTCTGCCATTTCTTGGTCATGGGCTTCAAGTTCTCTTTTAATTTCAGGGGGATCCACGTTTAAATGTTCCTGATCATCTTCTGCACTATCTATTTAGTCTTCTAAATAGAAGTCTTCTTGGTCTCAATGTGATTCAAATGATACCACGTTGTGCTACCTTCCACCTGTACTGCTGTTGGGATTGCCCTTACTACAGTATAAGGTCCTTCCCTTCTGGGTTCATTGCATTTCCTCCTAAAAACTCTCAGGTATACTTGGTCTCCAGGAACTTTGGGACAGGGCACTTCTTCTTCTTCCCTGGGTCCCCTGCTCTATTCCTGTGAATAAATGTCTTCATGTATAGTAGTTAATTGTCTCATGTAAGCTCTTAATTCCATCTGCAGCTTATCTAGAGGTGGTCCTTCGTAAGGACCTCTTAAGTATGGTACTGGCATGGGTCTGCCTGTTAACATTTCATGCAGTGTTAGATTAGTGATTCTATTGGTTTGCATGCAGTAACTCATCAGTGCAAGAGGCAAAACATCAACCCAATTTGTGTCAGCACAAATTTTATTTAGCTTGGCTTTGAGAGTTCCATTCACTCTTTCTACCATTCCCTGTGATTGTGGATGATAGACACACCCTAGTCTTTGTTTTATTCTTAGTTGCTGTAACACTGTTTTCACTGTTCTTTGAACAAATGCTGAGCCATTGTCAGAACTGATTTGAGATGGTATACCGAATCTTGGAATGACCTCTCAGGTCAAAAATTTGATCACAGTTTGGGCTCCCTGATCTGCTGATGGTACTGCTTCTACCCATCTGCTGAATCTGTCTATTATCACCAACATGTATCTTTTTCCTCTTACTGATTTTATCATGTCCATATAGTCCAATTAAACCAGATGTTTAAATGATCCTTCTGGAACTCGTATGTGACCTATTGGTGCAGATGTACTTTTACTGACATTATTTTGGGCACAAATTTCACATTCAGCCAAATATTCATCTACCATTGCCTGTAGGTATGGGGAACAATATCCTTGTTGTTTTATTTTTCTAGTCACTCCCCCCCTTGCGCAATGGTCAAAACCATGCGCATCTGAGAATAGAATAGTAAGGAGTGATGTTGGAGCAATCATGCGGCCTTCATGTGAACGCCATATACCATTTGCATCTCTGCTTGCACCTCTTTGTTGCCATATCCTAAGTTCATAAGGGCCAGCCTGATGCTGCATACGAGCTATTTCATTCAACTGGGGTTGAGGTTGGATCAAAATTGAAGGTGCCATTCCTACTAATTGGCATCCTGAGGCCCTTTTGGCATACAAGTCTGCAGCATTATTGACTTAAATGACAAAGTCATTGCCTTTTTTGTGTGCTTGACATTTGATGATAGCCAATTTCTTTGGATGCATCATAGCTGAGATGAGTTTGATTATTTGGTCACCATGTTGAATTGGTGTCCCATCACTCTTTTTGAACCCCCTTTGTTTCCAAACTGCTCCAAATAAATGGCACACTCCATGAGCATATGCAGAATCTGTATACATAGTAACAGTTTGATATTTAGCCAATTGACAAGCTTCAGTTAGTGCTTTTAATTCAGCATGGTTACTCACAATGCTTCAACAAAATTGGGATAAAACTATTGTCTTCCCTCTTGACAATAACATACCCAGCATGATTTCCCAGATGGTCTCTGAACATGATCATCTACAAAATAATCTGCCTCTGCATCAGTGATCGGTGTTGATTCTAGATCTGGTCTTAAATGAGTAAACGCTAGAGAGTCTATTACACATTCATGAGGTGTTCCTTCCCCTTCTAGAGGAATGAAATTTGCTGGGTTTACTGTTGTGTATCGCTTTATGGTGATGTCGGGGTAAGTTAGCAATGTTGAGTATGTCAAACACCAGGCTTGGGTCAAAACAAATCTGCCCTGTTCTAATAGTTCTGTTACTTTGTGATGAGTGTAGATTATGACTGGGTAGCCCATTGTCACAGTGGAAGCCTTGTCATAAGCAAAATATGCTGCTGCAAGTCCTTGATAACATGGCGGGTAGCCCTGTGCTACATTGTCCAATTTGGTACTATAATAAGCTATTGGTTTCTTTTTTCTTTCACTACAAGTTTCCGGCATTAACACTGCAGACACATGTCTATCTTTCCTATCTGCTACATACAAATGGAATGGTCTGGCATAGTCTGGGGTTGCCAGAGCTGGAGCTGTCTGTAACTCTTTTTTTCAGTGATTCAAAGGCTATTAATGCATCAGTGTTCCATGTTAGTTGTGCTCAGAGATTCTGATGACCTATCTGTTTCATCAGTGCCCTTAAGGGGGCTGTTTTGATAGCATAATCTTCTATCCAATCAGCACTAAAACCTATCATACCTAAAAGGTCATCATTTGTCCCACTGTTTGTGGTTGAGGCGCTTTACTTATGCCTTCCAATTGACTGGGTGATATAGCCTTAGTTTAATGCGCAATGATTCGTCCTAAATATTCTACCTGTGTTAGGCAGTATTGCGATTTCTCTTTAGAGACCTTGTGGCCTCCTTCAGCCAGTTTTGTGAGCACTGTAATGGAATCTTGATGACATTGTTCTAATGTTGTTGAGCAAATCAACAGATCATCCACACACTGTATCAGTGTGCTATCTAGTCTAAGATCTTCCAAATCAGTTTTCAACACTTGATTGAACACATGTGGTGAATGTTTGAATCCTTGGGGAATTCTGGTGTATGTATACTGTTTACCTTGATAGATGAATGAAAAAAGGTGTCTGCTTTCCTCTGATAAAGGGATGCTGAAAAAAGCAGAACACAAGTCAATTACAGTAAAATTATTGGCAGCAGGAGGAACATTAGTCAACTGTGTATGTGGATTTGGGACCTCTGCAGGCCAATCTTCCACTACTTCATTAACTGCTCTCAAATCATGCACTTAGCGCCATTTTGATTTGGCTGTCTGAGCAACTGGCAATATGGGTGTGTTACAATGGCTTGCTGTTTCAAACAATACCCCAGCTTTGATCAGCCCCTCAATAGTCTTTTTAATTCCTTCTACAGCCTCCTGTTGCAATGGATATTGTTGTTTTCTTGGTAGCTGCACTCCTGGTCTGAGTTTAATTCTAACTGGATTAGCAGATTTCACTAAACCTACATCTGTGTCATGTTGAGACCACAACTCAGTTGGTATTTGGTCTTCCATCTCTAACATCAATTAAACTGTTTTTGAATCCAACTTCTTTTCTTTTTCTTTAATAGTCACCACCACCCTTGGGATGCCATAATGGTAACACAGAATTTTTAGGTATGTTTTGTCTGCTGATTCGAAAATTAAAGGATTCTCTGTTGCTTCCCACTTTTACCCTTCCACTCTCTACACCATTGGTCCTAAGTCTTTTGCCTTATTTCACTTACTTACCTATAAGGTAACATGTGAAGCTGAATCTGGCACTTGAAACCATTTTTCAATGAAACTACATTTCTCAATTTGCAGTGCTACTCCCTCTGGTCCTATAATTATGTATTGTGAGCTCAATGGAACTTCCTGTCCTTTTGTGTCATTCAACCATTTCTTTTCAAGCATTGGGTCTCTACCATGACCATATATTATGGTACAATGAAATTCAGTTTATGGCAAGCTTGGTTCACAAAGCTGCTCTTTGATATATTTTCCCCATTTGTTGATTGTTTCTTCTACATCTTTCCCTAAGTCTCCTAACCAATATATATTAGCGTGTGGCTCTTGGGGTTCTTGGAATTTTGTGACAGTCATCTGCTTAGTTCCCCTGCTGTCTGTGTATATTCCCTCTGGAGAGCATTTTACATATGGCATCCCTTCCTAACAAATTAACAGGTGTTTGTTCTGATATTAGAATGGGAATTTTTATTTCTGTGTCTTTTGCTTTGATGCTAACTGGAGCCGTCATTGGAATCAGCTGCGTAAGTCCCGAGAATCCTACTGTCTTTACATATTTTCCAGACTTGGGGTGGTGAGAGACATAATTTGTACTTATACACATGAACGTTGCTCCAGTGTCTAGCATAACTGGTGTTGTCTTGCCCTCTATTTTAACCTGCAGCATAGGTTCTTGATCAGCATCAGATAATATCATTGGAAGCTGACCCCTCCCCATAGGATCCTCTGGGCAGCCCTAGTAGCCCTGATATGGTCCATGCCATGGATTTACTGGACCTGGTGCTTGAGTTTGGTATTCTTGCTGCCATGGATTATTGCCTGGACTTGGTGCTTGGTTATTTGCCATGGATTGGTAGGGCAGTCTCATCTGTTGTGTCCGGGCTGGTTACATTCCCAGCATACTCCTGGTGGGCCATTAGTTCTCTGCTGGCCATTGTTCTGTCTTCCTCTTCCTCCTTGTTGTTGTCTGTTCCAGGTTCTGTTGTTTGATTGTTCTGGTTTTATGTAGATTACAATTGGTGTTTGTGGTTGTGATGCATTTCCTGCTGTTGTCATTGCATTCTGAACAACAGGTGTCGGTGCTACTACTGTGGTATAAGCCGCAGGTACAGGCATGTTCACAGGAGCAATTACTGCTGATTGTTCCTCTCTCTGTCTTTTACTGCAGCATGAATCTTCTTTCTTTTGAAAGTCAGTTCTTCAGGTTGTAATTGTGTCAGCTTTCTTTGCAGTTCTCTCTCTTGGTTCTATAGTTTCAGCTCATTCTTCCTGTATTGTTCCACAGCATGAGCCACATGTTCACAAAACTCCTTTTGTGTCTTGGAGTTCAGTCCAACCACATCTTCCAGCTTGGCCTTTACTGTAGGTGGCATGGCATCCACTATGGCAGTTCTGAACAATGCTGGCATTACTGGATCTCCTTCTGGGTCTCTTTCCAGTTCTTGTTTCCATCTTCTCAGTTGTTTCTGGATGTAGGTGGTAGGATTCTCTGTTTCACCTATTGGTTCTCCTTTCAGGGATTTTGGATCCATCTGTGTTGGGTATTCATTTCTTAATGCAGACCATACCCCAGCATGATACCTGTCAAATGAGATCCCATCCATTCTTGGATTATCAATTTCTTGGTGTAGATTTACTATTCCAAGGATCTCATTCATCTTGAATCCTCCCAGACACTTAGCCAGTAGTGCCTTGATATCTCCAATTGCCAGCAAATTGCCCATTGTTTCTTCTTCCACCATTATGATCCATTTTCCAGCTTCCTCATGGATGCCTGGAAGGTGGCTATCAATCCATCAAGATCTTGATTGGCCCATGGCACATACTGTCCTTGTGTTCCCTCGATCAAAATCGGACACTGTGCTGGGTATTCACTGGGTAGATGCATGCCGCTTGTGTATTCACTGGGTAGATGCATGCTGCTTGGGTATTCACTGGGTAGATGCATGCTGCTTGTGGACCTTATCAATCTGCCCCCTCCACCTCGTCTTCAGAATGGTTTCTCCTTCGCACGTCCTCAAGGAGTAGTTTGCCTTAAACATGTTTATATTCTCTCTTAGGGCTGTTCAGGTGTGCGCTTCCCTTTTAGCGTCTGCCTCTTTCTCAAGATTCTATTCTCACCAGGTCTCTTCTCAGTGCTTGCTCCTCTCTTGATATTCGTTCCCCAGTCTCTATTACATTTTGCTCCGGTTCCTGCATCACTTCTGTTATGTTTCTCTTAGGTGTGAATATTTCCTCTGACATTTCCCCACATTCTTTTTCTTGTCTATTATTCATCTCTTCTAGTGCTTGTGATACATTCTCATTGCATCCAAACTTTCTGTGCCTTTATATGCTTTCCTTTTTCTTTTCCCCCTCCTTTTTTCTGTTTCTGACTCTTCCCTGTAATTTGACACCTCACTTTCCCCTTCATCATTCCTTTTGTGTGCATCATCCTCTATTTCTACTTTACCTCTTACCTCTACTGTTCCCAATATGACAGGCATCTGCTTCCCAGATGGGTCAAAAGGTGGTGCATAGGGAGGCGGTCTCTGTTTTTTCTTCAGTTTTAATATTCAATAGTCTTTTTGCCTGTCTCTCAATTTTTAGTAATTTTATCCCATGGTTTTTGAATAAATTCAGTACCTCTTGTTCTTTTTCCCTTTTTTCTTCCCTTTTCCTGCCCTTATCTTCAACCTTATGATTTTTTATCAATGCTTCCATTTCTCTACACATAGCCACATCTAATGTTCCCTCTGCTGGCCATTTTGTGTTTAGACTTTTTGTTCTTTTCTCCCACTTTTTAGAAAATTCTCTTATGATGTTTCTACATATTGGGTATTCTGACCCCAGCAGCTCTACAGGTGTTGATGCCATTGTTATTCAAACTTGTTATCACAGTGTGTTTTATGCTTTTTAATGTACCTCTCTAACCTCAGCTCACATCTGTTCTTAACTAGTCTTCACCAGGCTGGTCAGATGAGGATCACTATAAGAACCCGACCCCTGACTTCCCCTGGGCTTTTGCTAGGTTGAGGATTTGTCACAATTTTTAAGGTATTTTATTAATCTTTCTCAGGTATTTCAAAACAGCATTTACTTGTTTTCTGGTCAATGGTTTTATAGGCAATTCTTTTATTCCTAACCAATTTGAATTATTCTTCATCCAGATAATGTCTCCTCTTAGGCTAATTATGTAAAAACTCCAAAGCTCATCTTCAGCAAACCAGTGGCCTGTTGCAGCTATTCCTCCTGCCCAATGAATAAAAGTGAGAAATGGGGTTAATTCTACTTGACACCCTCCCCACAAAACCACAGAAATATTTAATTCACTCCTTACACAGTATTCTAAATGAAAAGGTTCAAGGAAGTCAAGTCTTCTCTCTCTTCTGCATTTAAAATTCCACTTCCTCTCTTTCCTCTTTTTCTTCCTCTTCTGTTAACTTGACTAATGGCTGTACCATCCAGTGCTTGAGGAATGCTTTCTCCACTTTGTACCATTCTATATATATATATATATAATGCTGTTGAGTGTACTTTTTTAGGTAAGCTAAGACAGCATATGTGTGTTCCCTATCTGTCACTCACTCGACGTTGTGTCGATGTAGTGACACTAGGGGTCACTCTTGGGAGCCCGAGACACCTCTGGTCTTTGATAAAAGGCCAAGGAAAATTGGCGAGTGGTATTTGCATGCCACTCCCCCGGACATACGGGTATAAAAGGAGCTGGTATGCAACCACTCATTCAGATTTTCTCTTCGGAGCCGAACGGTCATGCTCATTGAGCTGAATATTACTGTTCAATCACCTCTGCTGGATCTGATGGCGCATTTCAGCGGCTTCTCCCTCCTCTGCACTGGTGCACTGCAGAGAACGCTCCTGGGTGCTTATGAGGCCGCTTCAGCACTGGCTCCAGACTCGAGTCCCGAGACAGGCATGGCACCACGGGACACACCGCCTGGCCATCACGTCGGTCTGTCACCGTCTTTTCAGCCCTTGGACCGACCTCTCATTTCTACGAGCAGGTGTTCCTCTAGAACTGGTCTCCAGGCATGTCGTGGTCATGACAGACGTCTCCAAAACGGGCTGGGGCGCTGTTTGCAATGGTCACATGGCCGCCGGCCTCTGGACGGGCCCATGACTGCATTGGCATATCAACTGCCTCGAGTTGTTGGCAATTCTGCTCACCCTGCAGAGGTTCCAGCCATTGATCCAGGGCAAGCACATGTTAGTTTGGACAGACAGCAGGGCAGCGGTAGCACATGTCACAACCCCTCCTCCGGAGTCAGCAGCACTTCAAGTCGCTGCGAGCCACTCACATCCCGGGCAACCTCAACACTACAGCGGACGCGCTGTCATGGCAGGTTTACCTCAGGGGAGAGTGGAGACTCCACCCTCAGGTGGTCCAGCTGATTTGGAGTAAATTCAGACAGGCACAGGTGGACATGTTCGCCTCCCAAGAATCCTCCCACTTCCCGCTCTGGTATGCCCTCACCGAGGCTCCCCTCGGCTCACAGCTGGCCCCCTGGCCTATGCAAATATGCGTTTCCCCCAGTGAGCCTGCTTGCACAGACCCTGTGCAAGGTCAGGGAGGACGAGGAGCAGGTCGTCCTGGTAGCACTCTACTGGCCCACCCAGACGTGGTTCTTGGACCTCACACTCCTCGCGACAGCTCCTCCCTGGCGAATTCCCCTGAGGAGGACCTTCATTCTCAGGGACGGGGCACCCTCTGGCACCCGTGCCCAGACCTCTGGAATCTCCATGTCTTTCCCCTGGACGTGAAGCAGAAGACCTAAGCAGTCTACCACCCACGGTGGTAGACATGATCACTCAGGCTAGGGCCCCCTCTACGAGGTGCCTGTATGCCTTTAAATGGCGTCTATTCGCTAAGTGGTGTTCTTCCTGATGCGAAGACCCCCAGAGATGTGCAGTCGGATCAGTGCTTTCCTTCCTGCAGGAGAGGCTGGAAGGGAGGCTGTCCCCTTCCACCTTGAAGGTGTACATTACCGCCATAGCAGCACACCACGACACAGTCGACGGTAAGTCCTTAGGGAAGCACAACCTGATCATCAGGTTCCTAAGAGGTGCCAGGAGGCTGAATCCCTCCAGACCGCGCCTCGTTCCCTCATGGGATATCTCCGTAGTTCCTCAGGGTCTACAGAGAGCCCCTTTTGAGCCTTTGCAGTCAGCCGAGCTTAAGGCACTCTCCTTGAAGACTGCCCTCCTGACAGTGCTCACTTCCATCAAGAGGGTAGGTGACCTGCAAGCGTTCTCTGTCAGCGAAACGTGCCTGGAGTTCGGTCCGGGTTACTCTTGTTGGGCCTCATGTATTCAGATAGAAGACAAAGGCAGGCCAAACAGTCGTAAAAACATAACTCAAGCCCCCACCTTCTAAGTCGTAAATTTTACTGATAAAAATCACGCCAAAATCAAACAAAGGGAGTCCAAAACAGACTACAGATCCACGAAGCCTTGCTCACTAAAGGATCGAGCTCTCAACTCCTATTGGATGAGGCACACAACAGAACGTCCCTCAAACATGACATCATCAGGAGTTGAAATAATTCTGAAATGCATCCAGAATTCGCTTCCAGCGACTTAGTTCACCAAATACGGACGTAGCTTTTTGCTGCTCTCAGGTGCAACCTCATGGCACAAGGAAGTAATGTCCGACTTGAAACTGTAGCCATACAATCTCCATCTCGCTGGACGAGTTGAGATTACTCTGTGTTCAACCGAACACTCTAACAGATCTGAAGGAGACCGCTGAGCAATTCGCATCTTCATCCGTTAGCCTACAGAAGTGAAGAGATTAAAGATTTCTCTTCCATCTTCAATCAAGTCAACATTTCTGAGTTCTCCGCCAGCCCGCCGAGAATCAACAGCCGTTCCGCCCGCCAACAGAGCGAGGAAACGGCCTCCCGTCATCACACGAGCCTCAAGGAACCGGGTCAAAGTTAAAGGACGGAGGAAAACACATTCTACCTGTGTCCTCATGCGATTCAAGTAAGAGGTTACGTCTGGGCAGAGATAGAATATTATAGTGTGTTATTCTTGTGTTTCAAGGTTTTTGCTTGTACAGTTTACGGACCGCCATGTCTGCTCATTATTAATACTCAGGGTATTAATTATCACAAATTTGTTTTGCTGTATTGTGGTCCAACCAAATTGGATTGTTGTGCATTTTCGCCATCGCGGGTGAGACAGAAACTGAGTTCATCCATTAGAGTCAAATAACGCAGGACTTTTACGAGCCCCGCTCGTAAAACCGCGTCTCTGAGTGATGAAAACAGCTGCTTTCTCTCCAGCTATCGCGAAATCAGCTTTCAGGCTGTCACTTAATAATCTCTCTCTCTCTCTCTCTCTCTCTCACTAACCACACTGACACACACACACACACTGTCACACACACACCTTATGTGTTATAGGATTATTTTTATTTCCATATCTAATCATGTCACTGTTTAGTTTGTAGTTGTAAGTCGGAAGTTTATTGACTGCATTGTATTAATTATTAATTGATATTACTGCATAAATAAACTTTGTTTATATTACAAAGAGAAGTGTTTTGGTTTGTTTTGCATACGCCTGTGTCATGCTGATGGGATGTCAGTCCTCGGATTCAAACCTTCATTCATTGTTTTTTTTCCTGAAAATCGATATTCTTCGGATGTCGATTTTCCTAAGAAAACAATCTAATATTGAGACTGTTTTAATATATGGTTACTAGTCCCTGATTCCAGGGTGGTGCCCCATCAGTGTTAATCATTATTAATATTCTATTGATTTTTGATAATTGATAATTATCTTTGATGATTGTTGAATTTGAATGATCAATAAGCTAGTGTTAATTTTAATTAATGTTTCATTGATGTTAACGATTGACGATTATCTTTGATGATTGTTGATTTTAAAGGATTAAAAAAAGCTAACATTGATTCTCATCAATGTTCTATTGATTTTAAGAATTAGTAATTATCTTTGATAATTATTAATTATTGCTAATAAACAAACTTGCTCCTAAATGTAGCACACTACATTTACTAGAGTCCCATATGAGGTTTTAATGAGTTAGATCCAATTAATTAATTTAAATATTAATTAATAACTACAGAAATAATTATTAATTATTTCTGATAGTAACACTGATCTAAAAAACCGGTAAAGCCCTACACTCTCATGTGATCCTGAGACCCCAACCGGGCTATGTGCCCAAGGTTCCCACCACCCCTTTTAGGGACCAGGTGGTGAACCTGCAAGCGCTGCCTCAGGAGGAGGCAGACCCAGCCCTGTCATTGCTGTGTCCGGTGCGCGCTTTATGCATCTATTTGGATCGCATGCAGAGCTTTAGAATCTCTGAGCAGCTCTTTGTCTGCTTTGGTGCACAGCGGAAAGGAAGCGCTGTCTCCAAGCAGAGGATCGCCTGCTGGCTCATTGAACATGCCGCCCCCAGTAGGGCTACGAGCCCATTCTACCAGAGGTGTAGCAGCTTCCTGGGCCCTGGCCAGAGGTGCCTCTCTAACTGACATTTGCAGAGCAGCGGTCTGGGCAACACCCAACACTTTTGCAAGGTTCTGCAACCTCCGGGTGGAACCGGTTTCGTCCCAGATAGTGGCATGCAACATAAGTGGATAAGCCCGGGATAGCCGGCCGGGTGTATCGCTTGCACATAGCGCCTTCCACCTCCCTTGGAGCTGAAGACATGCACCATTAATTCCCAGTTGTGTTCACAAACTTTGTTCCCTGGTTGACTTCCTCCGAGCCCTGTGGCAGTTGAGTTTTCGGAGAGACCAGTACACGCGCTAACTAAGAGCCCTGTTCTGGGGTAGGTGCTCCACATGTGGCGGTTCCCTGTAAGGCTAACTCCATGCGATATATATCTTCCGCTAGTTTGTTTCCCTGCTGGCAAACTGCGTCTTCCTTGGGCAGAACCCCTCTGCCCCAGTCTCCATGTTTGTAGTAACTCCTCCCCCATTGGGCAGGATCTACCTTGAAGGCTCTCCACATGGTTGGAAATATCCCCACCTCTCTTTGGCAGGGGAGATGGAGCTGGGGCCATCTTCGTCAGCTCCACATCAGGGTGACGTGAGGGAGGGGGAGGCTGTGGCCCCTCCCATCCTCAGGGGATTTCCTGAAAGGGATTTCCCTCTAGAGCAGTTGAGAGACGAAACCCTTAGGCATGCCCTCAACCAAGTGAAAGTTATTGATGGTCAGCACCTCCAACCGAACATAGCACTTTCATATCCTTATTTTATGATAATAAAAGAGCGGTTGTATCGAGTGATGCAGGACGCTCAAACAACCCAGCTGTTAATACCGCAGAGCTGCTGGGAAATGTTGTTCCAGGCGGCTCATTATATTCTGATGGCGGGTCACTTAGGGAAGAGGAAAACACTGAGCCAACTACTGGCCCGTATTTATTGGCCGGGCATTCGCAGTGATGTTCGCAGGTGGTGTGCGGCATGCCGCGAATGTCAGCTGGTGAATCCACCGGCCACCCCAAGAGCGCCATTGCACCCCCTTCTGTTAATCGAAGTCCCCATTGAAAGAATTGGCATGGACCTCGTTGGGCCATTAGACCGGACTGCACACGGACATCACTTTGTATTGGTCTTGGTGGACTATGCAACGCAATATCCGGAAGCAGTGCCTCAACGCATCTCAGCATGCAGTGTTGCAGAGGCACTCTTCAAAATGATCTCCCGAGTGGGGATTCTGAAAGAAATCCTCACTGATCAAGACACGGCATTTATGTCACGGACACTCCGTGAACTCTATGAATGATTGGGTATTAAATCGGTTCGCACCAGTGTGTAACATCCGCAGACAGATGGCCTGGTGGAGCAATTTAATAAAACTCTGAAGAACATGATTTGTAAGTTCGTGCACAAAGATGCTTGAAATTGGGATAAGTGGCTCGAGCCCCTGTTGCTTGCAGTGCGAGAGGTCCCACAAGCCTCCACCAGGTTTTCCCCATTCAAGCTGCTGTATGGGCGGCACCCACGCGGGGTGCTCAACGTCATACGCGAAACGTGGGAGGAGGGTCCTTCAACCAGTAAAAATTAAATTCAATACGTTCTTGATCTTAGAGCAGAACTCCACACTAAGGGGCAACTAACACAGGAGAATTTGCTCCAAGCTCAAGAACGTCAAAGCCACCTGTATAACAGGGGTACTCAGCTACGTGAGTTTGCACCAGGATATAAAGTGCTAGTATTACTCCCCACATCGAGCTCCAAATTACTCACTAAGTGGCAAGGACCCTTTGAGGTCACATGTCGAGTGGGAGATCTCGATTATAAGGTGAAGTGAATCGACAGAGGGGGCGCACGTCAAATATACCAGCTTAACCTTCTGAACTTATGGAGGGAGGTTGTTCCTGTGATATTGGCTATGGTAGTTCCGGAAAGGGTGGAGCTCGGGCCGGAGGTGATCACAAAAACCCAATCATATCACCGTATCAGGTCACAGAGGTTGCCAAGTTGCAACAGCAATTTGCAGATGTGTTTTCCCCTTTGCCGGGTCATACAAACCTCATCCAGCACCACATCGAGACTGAGCTGGGGTAGTGGAACGTAGCCATTCCCACCGACTGCCCAAACACACAAAAAAATTGTTCGGAAAGAATTGGATGCAATGCTTGATATGGGGGTAATAGAGGAATCCCACAGAAATTGGTCCAGCCCAGTTTTTCTGGTTCCTAAGAGCGACGGGTCTGTACGGTTCTGTGTGGATTATAGAAAAGTCAACACGGTGTCTAAATTTGACGCCTAACAAATGCCTCGTGTTGATGAGTTGCTCGTTTGGTTGGGCACCGTTCGATTTTATTCGACACTGGATTTGACAAAGGGTTATTGGCATATCTCCTTGACACCAATATCCCATGAAAAAACAGCCTTCTCCACACCGTTTGGATTACACCAATTTGTGACACTTCCATTCGGTTTGTTTGGGGCCCCGGCTACATTTCAGCGCCTCATGGACCGAATCCTCAGACCGCATTCGGCTTACGCCGCTGCCTGTTTAGATGACATCATAATTTACAGTAATGATTGGCAGTGACACACAGCAAACCCCAAGAAGTGCGCGATTGGGCGGGTGGAGGTATGGTATCTGGGGTTCCACTTGGACCACGGGCAGGTGCATCCCCAAATTGACAAAACAGCGGCGATTGTGACCTCCCGAGACCCAAGACCAAAAAGGGTGTGAGACAGTTCCTGGGGCTGGCTGGCTAATATAGGAGATTTGTGCCTAATTATTCGGACATCACCAGCCTGCTGACTGATCACATGAAAAAGGGAGCTCCAGACCCAGTCCAGTGGACGGAGCAGTGTCAACAGGCGTTTACGCGAGTTAAAGCCGCACTTTGCGGGGAGCCGCTTTTACATTCATCTGATTTCTCTCTCCTTTTTATGTTGCAGACGGATGCTTCAGACAGAGGGCTGGGGGTGGTGCTCTCAGAGGTGGTGGAGTGGGAGGAGTGCCTGGTGCTGTACATTAGCCACAAGCTCTCGCTGAGGAAGACGAAGTACAGCACCGTTGAAAAGGAGTGTCTCACCATCAAGTGGTGGTCCTCACTCTCCGGTACTACCTGTTGGGGCGGGCCTTCACTCTCTTCTCAGATCATGCCCCACTCCAATGGCTCCACCGCATGAAATATACCAACGTGCGGATCACCTGTTGGTATCTGGCTCTTCAGCCGTATAAGTTCAAGGTGGTCCACAGACCGGGAGCACAGATGGCTGTTGTCGGCATCCTGTCCAGAAATGGGGGGAAGTGTTAGACAGGCCAGATGTCTCCCCGGCCAGATGTCTCCCCGGCCTGAGTCGGGCGGTGGGGATATGTGGCAGCGGGGGCATGGTCAAGCGTACGTCCGGACAGAGAGAAAGCGGTAAGGGTGCATACACCTGAGCCAGATTATGATTAAAACCTGTTTCCAATTGTAGTGAGCTTGGGGAGAGTGGTATATAAGGGACCACACCACCAGCAAAAGGGGAGAGAGTCTGGATCCAGAGACCTATTGTGAAGCTGAAGTCTGATTGTGAAGCTGATGTGTTATTGTGAAGTTGTAAAGCTGACGTGTTATTGTGAAGCTGTAAGCGCTGAAGTTTATTCATTAAAAACCCTTACCTGTGAGTGGAAGAAACCAGTTCCCTGTGTCCTCCTTCCACTCCTGACCTGAAGTTTGTTACAATGGTGCATTTAAATTCTTGTAAATTCACATTAAATATAACCATACAATTTGTACCATACAAAGTCCTGCACACTCACATTAAATATTTGTTTGAGGTTGCATCTACGGATATGTCCATGATGTTCTTGGAATTTGTTGCAGCTGTGTGCGATGAAAGAGGCACTAATCCTTATAGGCCCCATGAGTAAAGATTGTCTATATAGTGGATAGATGTTGAATATAATGCTGTACGAAGCCAAAAACACTCAACAAAAAGAAAAAAGCCTAAACATTTTTCTTTATACATAGCAAAAGATTTTTGATAGTTTTAGTGAACTATCAATAAGTTCATAATTTTTGGACTGCTTGTTATATTCTGTCTTTGTTATGTGTAGCTTTTGTCCATTCATTTGAATATTTAAAAGTAATATCTGCTAGTTATAGGATTTAGTAGACACAATTGGCAGATGTAACATTGAAAGGTGAGTACCCTTGACAATTACCACACAGGAAAGGTCAAGAGATAAACAAGGAGTTAAGTACCCATGACAAGTGATAATACTATTTCTAGTCTGACAGCCAGCCGCATCTTTTAAACGATGACAGTGCAAAAGGAAGTGAGAAATGCCAAGCCATTGCTAAAGACTCCGTAAAGATAACAATAACCTCTCAAGTTTGCCAAAGTCAGGGCAGCACTTCACAATAGGAACGTCATACTGATACACAGGTATTGTATGTGCTTTAACATTCATTTATGTTGTAGCCAATTTATAATGCTAATTTATAATGTAAAGTAACAAAAGCGACCATATAATTAAGTAACTAAGATGCAGAGCTTTGATTCCACCCACGTTTTTTACCTCATCAACTTTGGGAGTTTTTCTGTGACACTGTTGCCTTTGGTTTGCCTACTGGGGCGTTTGTATTATTCTTTGTCAAGCTGCTTTGGAACAGTATGTATTGTGAAAAGCTCTATGCAAATAAATTGAATTTATGTCTCCCCTAGCTTTGTTGTAGCCAATTTTATCACATAACGTAACATTATTTAATAGCAATTAAGTTGCATGTTTAACATTTCTTATGTATTTCAAATGTACAGAAAGTATTTCTAAGCAGATACTGCTCTTTGCCTTCATCCCCAAGATTTATGAGTGGAAGACACAGCAGTGGCAGGTATGATCAAAATAAATTATGATAGCTCAAACACCTTACATGTTTACAGTTGATCTCTCACCCCTCCCTGTGGTGCATGGCTTTCCTAATCACTGAGGCGCAAGAAAAGGCTGAGGCCTGAGGTGAGTTGCCTCTAGACAGCATTTGAAGCTAAGACCCATTTTAGCTCTTATTGCCATCAATATAAATTTGTAAATATGAAAACAATGACTGGATTTGTTAATTAATTGTGACTGATATAATGTGTTGCATGTGTAAAACAGCATCCTTGTACATTAAATTGTAACTACACGCAATCACAATTTATTTATACTGTATGTCCAATACTAATCCTAAAAATCGTTATACTGCTGTACTGAAATGTTTATGTTTATCTGACCATTAAAACAATTGACCATCTGTTTTCCATCTATAAATATTTACATATAACTTTTTATGTTTGATATCTATAAAATCTAATAAAAACTGATGTTGCAACTACTAATTCTGAGACTTGATATGATATATATATATATATATATATATATATATATATATATATATATATATATATATATATATATATATATATATTATATTTATATATTTATATTTGGTTTTTATCTCTTGTGTTCATTGCTTTACAGCGTAATAGGTCTTGCATGTTCTATAGTTGTTCCGACAGGATTTGTCTATATGTCCATTTCGTGAAATGTGTACATGGAACATACACTATCTTAGCAAAAAGATCTGGCACGGAGCAGTATTGTATCAATGCAGCTGTTAGTGATTATGCATGATGTTTTAGAGTATTTCATTCACTGTGGGACTTACCTCTTTCTGACCAATCTATTTTGAGAACCAAAGGCTTTGTTTTATCTCTCTCCATTTTAGACATCTGCACTTCTCAATCTAACACCTAAAATCCCCTGATCCCCTTTGCTCTTTAGTTTAGCACATGCAGTGGAGTGTTTCTTAGTACATTGAACTCACTAATTGCTTACCATTAAAATTGCAACATATGACTTCTAAAAAATGGTTAGATTGCTTTTGTCATATTAAGAGAGAATCTCATATATTCATATCTCTCATCAAAACAGATCGAAAAACATATTGAAACCCAGAGGTAGGGATTTATTATGTACACTACCATGTACCATCATTTCTATAAAATTCAGATTTAAAGGGGTAGTTCAACCTAAAACAACGAGCTGCTGGATTTGCTTTTTACCATTAACATTCACTGATTGTATCTTTTTTTCCCATACAATGAAAGTGATTGGTGACTGAAGTTGTCATTCTTCCTAACATCTGCTTTTGTGTTTCACTGAAGAAAGAAAGTGATACAGATTTAGAACAACGATGAGGGTGAGTAAATGATGGCAGAATTTTCATTTTTAAGTAAACTATCCCTTTCATTCTCAGAAGAGCATTTTGTTTAGCAACACAGGTTCTACCAGTATATGGCATCATTAAACTGGACCAAACAAAAGCAACACAGTAGTCTCTATGAAACTCACAAGACAATAGACTAGATGCAAAGTGACTTTATTTCATGTTGGTGAGGAAACACAAAAGTGTAAAGAGAGTATGCGATGCATGTAAAGCAAGAACAAGCAAAAAGTGATTTCAGACAATTTCCAGAACATCACTCTTCATCGAACCCTTTCTGTGAGAGAAAAATGTTAATATGAAAAGTTAGGCTAGGCTTTTAACATTTAAATTATTGATTAATAAATGTGTCCCCTATACCTTTGACCCCACATCACGACTTTTGGCACGTAGTTTGTTCACTTGAGTTTCGGCAATATCAGCCCTTTCCTCTGCCTCATCTAGTTCATGTTGCAGTTTGCGGAATTTGCTCAAATGAGTGTTTGCCTGTTCTTCCTATTACAAGGGGCAAACATGTAAAGAAAAGTCATCAGTATGCTTTCGGCTAAACCATGCATTGTGAATTTCAAGTATTGTCTCTGAATTTCAAGTTCACTTACAGCCTCCTCTGCAGCTCTTTTATAAGCTTTGACTTTTAATTGCAGCTTGTCGACCAAATCCTGAAGACGGGCAATGTTTTTACAGTCCTCTTCAGTCTAGGGTTCATACAACTAAACATTAATTTTCTGAGCATGATTCATTCTGATCATTATCAGACTTTTTCACTTGCCCATAAAAGTCTTGTAACAGGGCTTTTTAACCAAAATATGAGATACTATCTATGAGATACTATGACCTTTCTGGCATTTATGATCACTGGATATGGACTTTTAAAAAGTCATTTTCATACAGAACATTGGTTTGCAAGCAAATTTACACTATACAAGAGCAGTATTTAGCTAATTTAATATTTTAATGCAAAACTAAAAAAATTTTTTAAAAATTATTCACTATAGGAATTTCAATGACTTTCAATAAGATTTTATTAATTTCCATGACTTTTCCAGGCCCAGAGAACACAATTTAAACATTCCCGGTTTTCCATGACCGCAGAAACTCTGATAGCTGTTGTAATCCCACCTGATAAGTAAGTTCCTTGATGCGTCGTTCATATTTGCGGATTCCCTTCACAGATTCACTGCTTCTCTTCTGTTCAGCCTCAACTTCACATTCCAGCTCTCGTACCTAGGAGTGATTCAGTGAAAGAACATCAGCCATTGCCTTTGATGTGCATAATAGCAGTGGACTCTGTTACTTTCCTTGCTGAACATGGTTCAAGTCAACTTACCCTAGCCTCAAGCTTCTGGACTTGTTTCTTTCCTCCCTTCATGGCAATTTGTTCTGCTTCATCCAGGCGGTTTTGCAGGTCCTTAATGGTCTGCTCCATGTTCTTCTTCATACGCTCCAGGTGGGCACTGGTATCCTGCTCCTTCTTCAACTCCTCTGCCATCATGGCAGCATCAGTGATGGCCTTCTTGGCTTTTTCATCAGCATTCCTGCATTCTTGTACTGCATCTTCCACCTCACTCTGAAGCTGGGATGTGTCAGCCTCCAGCTTCTTCTTTTGGTTCAGGAGGCCAGTGTTCTGAATTACAGAGTTTGTAATTTTGTCTCTTTGTTTGTAAGAGTGATAATTTTTTAATGCAACTGCTAAACATAAATCCATAAAGAATCTGTTTTCATGCCTTACCTGAGAATGCAGAAGCTGTACTCTCTCTGTGACATCCAGCAGCTCTTGCTCAGCAAGTTTGCGGCCTCGCTCTGTTTGTTCCAGAACAGCTCTAAGCTCCTCTAGTTCTGCCTGAAGCAAAGTATTACGTCTCTCTACGATGGCAATGTTCTCCTTCAGATCATCATTGCCTCGAAGAGAGTCGTCCAGCTGAAGTTGGGAGTCCTACAAAATTCCCCATTAATGGAAGCTAGGGTTATTTGCTGTAGACACAGTGTCTGTATATAAAATAGTAACTTATTTTTTTACCTTCAGGTGGGCCTGGATAGACTTTAGTTGTTTCTGAGCTTCGGCTGCCTGTCTGTTAGCCTGGCTCAGCTGGATCTCCATTTCATTCAGATCTCCATCCATTTTCTTCTTAATCCTGAGAGCCTCATTCCTGCTTCGAGTTTCAGACTCCAAAGCACTTTGCAAGGTGTCAATGGTTCTTTGCATGTTCCTTTTTGACTGCTCCATTTCCTCATCTTTCTCAGTCAGCTTGCGCTCAATGTCAGCCTTTATTTGGTTAAATTCAAGCTGGGCCCTCAGGATTTTACTCTCCTCATGCTCCAAAGAGCCCTTTAATAAACAGGGAATTAAAGGAAACATTTCATCACATAAACATTTTCATTTTTGAAACATTTCATCACAGCATTTCTTTCAGATAATCAGCTCTAGCAAGGTAGCCAGCCTCCTACTTCTGCTTCCTCTAGGGCAGC
This sequence comes from Myxocyprinus asiaticus, assembly GCF_019703515.2. Classification (NCBI taxonomy): domain Eukaryota; kingdom Metazoa; phylum Chordata; class Actinopteri; order Cypriniformes; family Catostomidae; genus Myxocyprinus; species Myxocyprinus asiaticus. The sequence continues at coordinate 27,697,981 of NC_059348.1, forward strand.
TTGTATCTCAGCCTTTTCTTGTTCCAGCTGCTTGCGGACCTTCTCCAGCTCATGGATTGTCTTTCCACCCTCAGCAAGCTGTTCAGTCAGATCAGAGATCTCCTCTAATGAAAGGAGAACACAAAGATTTGGGTTACCAATATAGTTCTGTTACATAGTGCAAGTGTTTAGAAAAGAAAATAACTAAACCTTGCAGAATTTTGTTCTCTCTCTTGAGGGTCTCAAGATGATCCAAAGATTCCTCATAAGAGTTTTTGAGCTTGAACAGTTCTGTGCTCAGAGATCTGGCCTCCTTCTGCGAGCTCTCAAGTTCACACTGAGACTCCTCATACTTTTGCTTCCACTCAGACAAAACCTGAAAAGAAATTTACAGTTTGATCATCAATGTTGACTAAAAAAAAATTTTACTGGGCTGTTTGTGCAAACATTTCTTGTTTACTCTACATGGCCAAAAGTATCATTGCCATTAATAGGTAGCTGGTTCTCCCTTTGCTGCTATCACTCTTCTGGGAAGGCTTGATGTTTGGTAATGGGGCCTGGTTCACAGTCTGTGTTCCAATTCATCCCAAATGTGTATATTTGTGTTCAGATGAGGCCTATGTGCTTTCTGTGTTTTGTGTATCAGTCAGTGTTAGTCTTGTTTGGGTTGTCTAATTTCAAGTTTATATCCACACTCTTAATTTAGATTGGGCATAATATCTACCTACTGTATATACTGGTCACATCACAATCGATTTAGTAGCAAGATCTCCTCTCTCAGGGATTCATATGTGTACAACATTCAGCCAATAATCAAATCTTTAACTCAGTGACTAAATCTTTGATCCTGATTGTGAAAACTACACAGAGCTTAAAATGTGACATCAAGACTAAACGGATAATGGAAAACCCATCATTTGCTCCACAGAACTCTTCCCTTAAAAATATACGAGGTTAATATGATGAATTTATATCTGTGCGCTGATATGGGTTTACATAAGGCATAAATCATATCTTGCAAATTATAAATGTGATACAATTTTGGGGGAAATTGTCTTAAAAACATAATATATATATATATATATATATATATATATATATATATATATATTTTAATTATTTGCTTCAGACAAATTTTTTAAAGCCATGATGGTAAAAACAGCGATTTTTCATTTTTGTGTTGGGGCCAGTGAAAATTTTGGCAGTGCAAGTAAAAATCCGAACCACTGGCCCAACCGGGCCAGTAGAAAAAATCCTTAGTGTTGAGCCCTGCCTGACCAATTAGAGACAACGATGTGCCGCTAATCCCCGCTCATTTTAGGATTCATACAATATGATTGTATGGATTAAATTTAAAATTAAATGTATTCAGTTGAACTATTATAAAACAATGTTGTGTTTTTCTTTTTTTTTTCTTTTTTTTTTTTTTTTTACAAATTTGCGATTGTGATTTCAGTGCAATTTTCAGAATGAAAGGCTAAATGTTTGGGCATGGTAATTAGCTTTCAAGTCATGGAAAAGTCATGGAAAAATCATGGAAATTCATTGGTTGAAAAGAGTGGAAACCCTGTATACAACTGTTAGCCAAACCTGTTTTTTAAAGGGGCTGTCCACATATTTTTGCCATATAGTGTAGCTCAAGTAGGATTTATATTAAGTATATTTATATGTATGACTAGCACAGTTGCCAAACTAGCTGTTGTTGTCAATGATATAAATACTACCTTATCAAAGTTTCTTTGCTTCTTGTCTAAAGCTGCAGCAGCTGTGTTGGATCTCTCCACATCCACCATCAGATCTTCAATTTCATTCTGGAGTCTGTGTTTGGTCTTTTCAAGAGAAGAACATTTAGCATTTACTGCTTCCACAGCCTCTTCAGCGTCCTGCAAACGCTGAGCCAGTTTCTTCCTGAATAGAAAGAATTAAAGGGATAGTTCATTAAAAAAATGTAAATTCTGTCATAATTTACACACACTCATGTTTTTCCAAAACTACAGTTGAAGTCAGAAGTTTACATACACTTAGGTTGAAGTCATTAAAACTCTTTTTTTTTAACCACTCCACAGATTTAATATTAGCAAACTATAGTTTTGGCAAGTCATTTAGGACATCTACTTTGTGCATGACACAAGTAATTTTTCCAACAATTGTTTACAGACAGATTGTTTCACTTTTAATTGACTATATCACAATTCCAGTGGGTCAGAAATTTACATACACTAAGTGAACTGTGCCTTTAAGCAGCTTGGAAAATTCCAGAAAATTATGTCAAGCCTTTAGACAATTAGCCAATTAGCTTCTAATAGGAGGTGTACTGAATTGGAGGTGTACCTGTGGATGTATTTTAAGGCCTGCCTTCAAAATCAGTGCCTCTTTTCTTGACATCATGGGAAAATCAAAAGAAATCAGCCAAGACCTCAGAAAAAAAAATTGTGGATCTCAACAAGTCTGGTTCATCCTTGGGAGCAATTTCTTAATGCCTGAAGGTACCACGTTCATCTGTACAAACAATAGTACGCAACTATAAACACCATGGGACCACGCAGCCATCATACCGCTCAGGAAGGAGACACATTCTGTCTCCTAGAGATGAATGTAATTTGGTGCGAAAAGTGCAAAACAATCCCAGAACAACAGCAAAAGACCTTGTGAAGATGCTGGAGGAAACAGGTAGACATGTATCTATATCCATAGTAAAACGAGTCCTTTATCGACATAACCTGAAAGGCTGCTTAGCAAGGAAGAAGTCACTGCTCCAAAACCGCCATAAAAAATCCAGACTACAGTTTGCAAGTGCACATGGGGACAAAGATCTTACTTTTTGTAGAAATACCCTCTGGTCTAATGAAACAAAAATTGAACAGTTTCATAATGACCTTTGTTATGTTTGGAGGAAAAAGGGTGAGGCTTGCAAGCCGAAGAACACCATCCCAACCGTGAAGCATGGATGTGGCAGCATCATGTTGTGGGGGTGCTTTGCTGCGGGAGGGACTGGTGCACTTCACAAAATAGATGGCATCATGAGGAAGGAAAATTATGTGGATATATTGACGCAACATTTCAAGACATCAGCCAGGAAGTTAAAGCTCAGTCGCAAATGGGTCTTCCAAATTACAAATGGACAATGACCCCAAGCATACCTCCAAAGTTGTGGCAAAATGGCTTAAGGACAACAAAGTCAAGGTATAGGAGTGGCCATCACAAAGCCCTCAATCCGATAGCAAATTTGTGGGCAGAACTGAAAAAGCATGTGCGAGCAAGGAGACTCAGTTACACCAGTTCTGTCTGGAGGAATGGGCCAAAATTCCAGCAACTTATTGTGAGAAGCTTGTAGAAGGCTACCCAAAATATTTGACCCAAGTTAAACAATATAAAGGCAATGCTATTAAATACTAACAAAGTGTATGTAAACTTCTTACCCACTAGGAATGTGATGAAAGAAATTAAAGCTGAAATAAATCATCATCTCTACTATTATTCTGACATTTCACATTCTTAAAATAGTGATCCTAACTGACCTAAGACAGGGAATGTTTTCAATGATTAAATGTCAGAATTGTGAAAAACTGAGATTAAACTTCTGACTTCAACTGTATATTACTTTTTTTACTTTCGTGGAACACAAAAGGAGATATATAGTCAGTATGTTAGTCTCAGTCGCTATTAATTGCATAATTTTCACGTTCAATGACAGTGAATGATGACTAATACTCATGGTGAAAATTACGGACGTCTAGGGGGGTCCCCCTGGATGCAACAGGACTGATTTATGCGAACTCTTTTAATTGTTTAATTCTTATCAATTTAAATATAGTAAATGCTGTAGTAATGCATATATTACATTTGACATTAAAATGGAGCATGCAGCTCCTTCCCTCTCTCTCTATCCCCCGCCCACTCGCATGTGCGTGGGACGGGGTAAGATGTTTTAAGTCATTTTCACTCTGTTTGTATGATGGAATTTAATAATCATCGAAGCCCAGCAAAAGAAGTATCACCTACAAATGTTACAACATCATGAAACGTGAACACCAGTGAACTGGTAGGCCTACTGCAGTCAGCAGCATCTAAACAGTTTAAGGTTTTCAGAAACAGCAAGAGATTTATGGAGCAAGAGGCAAATGAGTGAGACAAAGTGTGTCCCGATAATGACAGAATTTCAGTGTCGCGAATGTAAATGTCGCGAATGTAAATCTGTATATTGTGTGAAAGTTTACAAGAGTATAGAGATGTAAGTGCAAAACAATAGAAAAACTTATATTTTTGAGGGGGAGAACAAGATGACAGGGGCTTTATTTCATCTTCCCATTTTATTATTATTATTATTTATTTATTAGATTTTTTTTGCTCCAAAATGGCATAAAATGTTTTTTGCATAATTTTTCCATTTCCATTGGCGTCGTTTTTCTTTCATAAGTCACACCTAATGAGAAATACCTGAAAAAATATTTTATATTTTAATGTAGACCTATGTGTTAAAGTAATATATTTATCATAATACTGTGTCTATTTATATATATATATATGGTGGCCTGCTTTGCCAGTTTCAGTTACTTAGCATCGAACTTAGTTTCAGCATGCATCGAACACCAAATTTGCCATTTTCACATTTTGAGAAAAGAGTATATCAAAGATTATTTACAGTACATGCATGCCTTTTAAAGGTTTTATGCCTTACTTGGCTTCCTCCAGTTCTTCAGTTCTCTGGATGGCATCAGTTTCATACTTGGTTCTCCACTGTGCCACCTCAGAATTGGCTTTGGACATGCTTCGCTGGAGCTCTGCTTTGGCCTCCTGCTCCTCCTCATACTGCTCTCGGAGCAGATCTGTGTCATGGCGGGCAGACTGCAGTGCATGGGCAAGGGCATTCTTTGCCTGGGAAAAATGTTTGTTTGATTACTTTGAAGATATTGAATTACTTGAAGTGTGACCAGTAGTAGAAATGTATGAGAATTAAACAAGTGTGTATTACCTTACTTTCCTCATCTAGCTGCCTTTTCAGGTCCTCGAGTTGTTGACTGAAGGAGTTCTTACCCCTTGTCAGCTGAGAGATTAATGATTCCTTTTCTTCTAGTTGTCTTGCAAATTCATCTAATGGATTGAAAGAAACAGAAAGATAACCTTTAGTTGTTTTATACAATTGTCACCACCTTAGAATTACAACAAAATTGTTTATTTACCATTTTCTGCCTGAAGCTTTGCCTTCTGGGTTGTAAAGTCATTAAGGGACCTTTGGTTTTCCTCACACCTGTTACGGTATTCATTCAGTTGATCTTCCAGAGTCCTGTTAACTTTCTCCATATTAGTCTGTTAGAGTATATAGTTCATTAATATAAATTTGATTTTGAGTACCATGCTTTATGGCTGCATAAAATCTTTTCTAGCACTAAAAACACCTAGTCAACTCACCTTGGACTTGACAATCTGCTCCATGCTGGAGACCACATCATCCATCTCCAGCCTGAGTTCACTCTTCTCCTTTTCCAGTTTTTGCTTGACTCTCTGTAGATTGTCTATTTGCTCTCCCAGTTCAGCTACACTGTCTGCTTGTTTTTTCCTTAGTGAGGAGGCAGTGGCTTCATGCTGCAGAGTGGCCTCTTCGAGGTCTCTGCGAAGTTTCTGAAATTCGGCCTCGCGTTTCTTGTTCATCTCAATCTGAGCAGAAGTAGCTCCTCCAGCCTCCTCCAGTCTCTCACTAATATCCTCCAACTCTCTGGCTAAATCTGCTCTCTGTTTCTCCACCTTAGCTCTGGCAGCTCTTTCTGCCTCAAGCTCTTCCTCAAGCTCCTCAACACGAGCCTAGCACAAAGCAGAAGTTGAGTTCTTCTCTCCAAAATGCACATTGCATTTATAAGCAGACCACATCATTAGGTATGGTCATACCTGTAGCTCCTTTAGTTTCTTTTGAAGTTGCATAATTATGTTCTGATCATCATCAATTTTACTGTTGAGCTGACTGATTTCAAAGTCTTTTCTGAAAAATAAATTATGGACTTAATTGGATTAGCATATGATTAGCAAACATTCAAAACTTAAATGAAAACCAATTGAACAGTCTATACATATTTTTGTTACTTCTTAAGTCGTTCCTCCATCTGCTGCTTGTCATTCTCTAGGTCCATTATGCTCTCTTGTGTTAACTTCAAATCCCCCTCAAGTTTCCTTTTAGCTCTTTCTAGATCCATTCGTATCTTCTTTTCTTGCTCGAGAGATCCCTCCAGCTAACAGAGTGAACAAAACAAAGAGACAACAACCATCATTATTGTTCATTCACAACCATAAAACAACAAAACAATCTACATATCACAGCACACCATTCTGGTTTACTCACATCATCCACTTGCTGCTCTAGCTTTGCTTTTGCTTTGGTGAGGGTGTTGACTTTGTCTTCCTCACTCTGCAGGTCGTCCAGTGTTTGCTGATGAGCTTCTTGCAGGGCCTTTTTCTCTTTTGTCAGCTTGGCAATAATATCATCCAAAGCTGCCATTTCTTCTGTCAGGTTCTTCACCTGTGTGTATAATTCCAATGTTAAGCAAGCTTTTATGAGAGATGTACAGTACATTACCTTTTCACAATTCACTACAGTATGCATTAAAACCTTGTTTTCAGTAGCATGCTTCTCTTTCTCCACTTTAGCCAGAGTCAGCTCTAGATCATCAATGTCCTTCTTCAGCTCAGAACACTCATCCTCCAGCTTTCTTTTCTTAGCTGTTAGCTCTGCGTTCATCTCCTCCTCATCCTCAAGTCGCTCAGTGAACTCTTTGATTTTAGCCTCCATGTGAATCTTATTTTTGATCAGACCTTCACACCTCTCTTCAGCATCACACAGATTATCTTGTTCCTGTTTGCATTGAGAACATATTCTCAAAAGCACATACATCACTGTTAATTACGTTCTTTTATGTCTGAAATTTAACAAACATACCGCTTGCACTTGAAGTTGGAGGTCATTCTTTTCTTGAAGAAGAGTCACCATCTTCTCCTCAAGTTCTTTTTTACGAGCCTCGGACTTCGCAAAAGCTTCCTTGAGCTTCAAGAACTCCTCTTTCATATTGGCCATTTCCTTCTCTGCTTCAGCAGATCTCAGTAATGGTTTGATTTTAAAGAAGAGCTTCATCCAGGGCCAATTCTTGACACTCATGAATGCACGCACATTCCACTGAATCACAAGCAAGGCATCCCTTTTTTTGTGAGTGGAGAAAATTTTTATTTAGAAATGAAAATTAAAAAATAAAGATGAAATGCACAGTTCTATTTTAAAGTGTATGTACCACATGGTATTATTATTACCTGCGTTCTACCATCTTCTGGTACTCCATTCTTGAGAGAAGTCCACGAGACCTAGCTTGAATTGCAGTGATTATTTTTGATAGACGCTCATCTCTCATCTCTTCTAGCTGACCTAGAAGACCAGCCTTAAAAAATACCTGGTGGGGACATTAAGTTATTGCAACTTTTTCCAGGTACAGTATTTTGCATATTGTGAGGAGATGGTCTTACAAGACTTACCTTGGTATGCCCAAACCTGTACTGCTGGTGATCAATGTCAAGAGAACTCAGCAGTTTCTCTGCTCCTTTCTTGCTGTCTATGAACTGTCCCTCTGGGATAGCTGCCGGGTTTAAGATGCGATATCTAGAGAATCATGGAAGCAAGGAAAATAAATATATAAACTATTAGGTGTTGCAGTTACTTCTGATCATATTTTTCCTTATGTTCAAAGTACCTCTGTTTGAAGTCACCATACAGGATTCTATTGGGGAATCCTTTCCTGCAAATCCTGATGCCTTCCAGTACACCGTTACAGCGTAGCTGGTGCATGACTAGAGGGTTCTCCATTGCCCCAGGAGTCTTTGTCTCATTGGGGATGATGCACCGTACAAAGTGTGGATGTGTTGATCTCAGGTTTGTCATAAGCTTATTGAGATTCTCCTGTGGTGAATCAACATCACACTTGTTATTAAAGCACAAGCATTTTATCACTAGGACAGAATATCTAAAAAGGGTTATTAGATGTTGTTAGTCTTTAGGTGTTGACAGGCTTGAACATACAGTACACTCAAAAAAAAAAAAAATAATAATAATAATAATAATAATAATAAAAGTCTTGTTATTTGTCATATCTGCTAGATAAAAGTGTGTCAAAGTCATAATTGTAGTTAATTTGAGGTAACATAATTTTCACTGTTTCAGCTTTTTGCCAAACAAGTGTAACAATTGGTATGCTCTTAGTCTCACAAATAGAAGACAACATCTTGCAAATGAGTGTTAAAGCAAACATTTCCATCAGGCATGCAGCATCCTTAACATCAAACACACAAACCACAATCACAGTGACAAACAACAACCACATACCTATGGAAATATCCACTCTAATTTAACACCACATTACTCAAAGGGGCAACAAACACAACACTACCAGTGCAAGCACCATAATAAACAAATTGATAGCATGCAATGAAATTAAGACAAAAATGTTTTAGAATTGTGTTAGTTCATTTTAATTAACCAAATTCAACAAGGAGTAAAAATCTATTTTTGAATGTACCCTGTGAAGTGCAGACACTGTCTGGAACGATGAACCTTTCTTCTTCTTTTCTTTTTTCCCACTTGAAGAGTCAGCTGGAAATAATTCGAGAGTCAAGTATAACTGAGCTTAAGTTCTTTAAAATTTATTCACAAAGGCTTAATGACAAAGCTAAAAATACCCTGAGTTCGGAGCTTGATTTTCACACTTCATTAATGATGACCTCACATTGCCTCAAACTGCTGATTCATTTTGGTGGTACTTCAAAGCTAAAATAACTTTTTGTCAGACTTCTGCTTATCGGTTTTTGAAAAGACACTACAACACACCTAAATCTGCACTTGCGTAGTTGGCAAACAGATGAGCCAACAACTTCAGCGAGGACTTCTGGTACAATCCAACCACGGTTTCATTCAGGGGGTCTTTATTCTTCACTAGCCAGTTGATAATGTTGTAGTCCACTGTACCAGCATAGTGAACCAGGGCAAAGTGAGACTCTGGCTTGCCCTTCATAATCCTGGGTTTCTGAAAATTGTTTGACTTCCCAAGGTGGTTGTCATACAGCTTTGCTTTAAAAGTTGCATCACTGGCTTTGGGAAACATGCACTCCTCTTCAAGGATGGACATGATACCCATGGGCTGAATTAATCAGGAATGTGGAAGAGTGGTGAAGTCAAAAAAACGCACATATACTTTAATAGTAATGAGATATATCTTACTGTAATTGTTGGTGACTCACTTTCTCAATGAGATCAATGCAGGCCTGCAAGTCCATGCCAAAGTCAATGAACTCCCATTCAATTCCTTCTTTCTTATACTCTTCTTGTTCCAGCACAAACATGTGGTGGTTGAAAAACTGTTGCAGTTTCTCATTTGTAAAGTTGATGCAGAGTTGCTCAAAGGTGTTGAACTGAAATGAATATGTATTTGTAAAACATAATTTTATAAAAATGTGTATATATTAACGACAAGTAGACATTTGAGATGCCTAGGCCTAATTAATTGTGTGTGAAGTACATCAAAAATCTCAAAGCCGGCAATATCCAACACTCCAATGAAGTATTGACGTGGTTGCTTTGTCTCCAGAGACTGGTTGATTCTCGCCACCATCCAAAGGAACATTTTCTCATACACTGATTTTGATAAGGCACCGACAGCATAGTTGACCTGAAATCATCAGCACATAATACGTTTTTTATTTTATTTTATTTTTTACCCTCATTATTTGTTGTCAACTTAGATTAATAGTACTAAAGTTAGATTAAGGATACTTACCTGCTGGACATTCTGTCCTTTAGTCACCCACTCATTTCCCACTTTGACCCTTGGATGGCATAGACCCTTAATGAGGTCAGCAGAGTTTAGACCCATGAGATATGCTGCTTTGTCAGCATCTGAAAATCAAGATTCCTCAAATAAAGCATGACTGATATACAGAAATTCATAGAGGTGATGGCATTTGAATTAACTGAATTTTTTATATCTGATACAATCTTCCATTTATTACCTTCAGTTCCATCAGCTTCTGCTTGTTCTTCACGCTGCTTCTGCTTGAATTTCATGTTGCCATAGTGCATAATGGCTCCAGTCAGCTTGTACACAGAGTTCTTTTCTTCTTGTGTGAAGCCCAATATATCGAAGGCACTCTGTGAAAGTTTAAAGTTTCTTACAGTCATGGGTATATGAGTGCCTTATGAGTTGACATTAATGTTATGTGGATTTATCAGCTTTAATCACAAGAAACTCACATCAGTTGCCATTAACTCCTCAGCGTCATCAATGGAAGCAACTGTGGTCTCTCCCTGAGAGATGAATGCATAGTCATAGGGGTTTGCTGTCACTAGTAGCATCTCTGTTTATACAGTTTTAATGAAAGAGCGTACATATTACATGCAAGTCAATCTAAACACAGTTTGATTTTCTATTATTTATGAGGATCTGAGGGTAATTTATTTACACACCAAGGATCTCAGGTTTTTTGTTGGATAAGATTTGATAGAAGATGTGATAGTCTCTCTCAGCCTTTAACTGAAAGGTCACACGAGACTTCTCCAAGAGATCTAGACAAATTGAAACAACATAGTTGTACGATGTACAAATAGCACATGCATTTTTCATTTATTTTTATTTTCACTTGAAATAACATTCAATAATCATTTAAATTTTTTGTGAAAAGAGAGCAGTGACATACATGTTTCAATGTCAGCAGATGCTAGTTTCCCCCTTGTATCAAAGTGAATTCTAATGAATTTTCCCTAAAGAAAAATATTTAAAAGAGACACCTATCACCATGTTGCATAAAATGTTTAGAGCACACCAATTTTGCTTTAGTACACATTCACTTACAAATCTTGATGAGTTGTCATTTCTGATGGTCTTAGCATTGCCAAAAGCCTCCAAAGCAGGGTTGGCCTGGATAATTTGATCCTCCAGGGTTCCCTAGAAAAGGTCAAATCCCAAAGGAGGTAAAACTCGAAAAATATTTAAAACATTTTTAATAAAAAGGAATATCTATATTTATATAAATAATATATATAAACACATCTATATTTGTTTCTTCCTTAGAGTAGAACCTTGTTCTGAGCGGTTGGGTCCTTCTTTCCTCCACTTGCTGCAATGCTGGCAAAGTACTGAATGACTCTTTTAGTGTTCACAGTCTTTCCAGCACCTGACTCTCCACTAGGGTCATAAATAAGGACTGTATTATCATGGGCAATGGATGATATGACCATAGTGAACATTTCAACATCTCTCTTGAATAGTTCTAAAGTTGTAAGTTGTAGGCATCAAAGTTATTTTGTCCAGTGATTAAATAATCTAAGTGCAAGCATATACTTAATAAAATTTACAATGCCAACAGCTTACCATAACTGTGTGAGGTCACTCATAGAAACGATGATACAGAGGACAGTTTTTGTCCATATCTGCCAAAACTTAAATTGTTAATTGGTAACATAGTGCTTTTGTGCTTTGCATTGTTGTCACTTACGTAATAAGAATAGACTGGTTTTCTCGATCTGTAACGGGACAGAATAGCAAAAATATCAACTTTTGTTCTGTGTCCTAGAGCTCAGTATAATTTTTTTGGTTTTGTTATTTGTTTGAATATTACCTGCCAACATGTACTGGTAGGCATTATCAGAGATGGAATAGATGTGTGGAGGAGCTTCACTCCTCTTTTTCCCTCTGTAGGCTGTAACCACCTCCTGATTGTACACTGGCAGCCACTTGTAGGGGTTGACAGTGACACAGAACAGCCCCGAGTAGGTCTGCAGAACAGAAGTATTAGTAGAGTTCTCAAAAAAATAGAAAATGTTTTGTTTGGAAGAAGTAACTGTGAGTCCTGTATACTCACATAGATCATCCATGCTGCATAACGCTCTTTGAGGTTATACAGCACAGCAGGCTCATGGAGAAAGGTCAGCATTGCCATATCTTCAATTTTGTCAAATTTGGGAGGATTCTGTTGCATAATCTCGCTCTCTTTGACAGTGACGGTCTGGACAAATGAGAGATATAGTTTAGAGCAGGGTTTCCTAACGAGAAACCCCAAGGGGTTTGAAAGTGGTTCTTGATCAAAATACCAACTGCAAACAACACTGAATAAAAATGTATATTAAAATGTACAAGTATCTTTAAAACATACATTTATAAAATGACAAATTATCAAAATAGAACACTTTAATGTAAAAGAAAACAGTTTTATTATAATAATTCATATGTTCACATGAATAAGTAATGCATATATTGTTATTAATATTACAATATATTATTAATATAAATAGTTAATTAATATATCATTTATCATATTTAATAATTTATTATTTCATTTTTAACTATTTTCAAATAACAACATGTAAAGAATTCATTATATTTATTGAAAAGTTAGCATTACCAAAATCTCAGGGGGTACTTCAGGTAAATAATTTTGGTCATATGGGTTCAGCAAACAAAAAAGTTTGGGAAACCTTCATTTGGAGGATTGTTGACTAACAAATTATTCCTTTTCGTACACTGTTCATCTCAATGCCCTGTTCATTTGGAATCATTCTGAAGAAAGAAATCAGAAGCGACTACTATGTTTAAATTCATACCTCAAATAATAGTCTACAGGATCATACAAATACAATTAAACTACGTAGTAACTGGTCAAACATTCACAGAAGCCTTGGTGTTTACTTTTTTCCAAATGGTCATAACAGATGGGAAATAATTTTGCACTGACCTTCCCTCTTTCTGTCTCTACGGTGACTTTGCCACCCTCTCGACTCGTGATGGTGGCCTTAACAAACTCCTCCACGGGATCCGGCACAAAACATTCTTTCTTTAAGTCAAAAGCTTTAGTTTGTGCTTCAAGACGCTCCTTGTCAGACTTCCGCAGGTAAGGGGCTGCGGCTCCAAACACTGCCATCTCTGCATCACCCATGGTTACTCTTCATTAATCAAGAAATAGAGCATTTGTTAGGATGTAGTTTCCACTTTCAAAACATTTATCCAAAACAATGCTTACATTTTTAGATCAGTACAGCAACTGTTAGTTTGAAAGCAAGCTAAATATACCGATTAGGTTGTAGCTGACAGAAAGCAGATGTAGTTGGAGACTCAAGATGTTTGCTTTTGCACCTAAAAATGCAGAGAAAAGTATACCCCTCATCAGTATACAAATATGTAAAGATTAGTACATTATAGCAAGAAAACAGTGCACACAGTTCGAGGGCGAGCAATGTTAGAACTTACAACAATACAGAGAAGAAACACACTGATTCCAAGGGACAGCGTCAGATGTACAGTATGCCGAGATTCGGCACTACAGCACAGATGTGATATATAAACTCGATTGCCCTAACCCTATAAGGCCAAGGACACAGCTGACCTATGAGCCCCCTCAGACACACTAAACAAGCCAATCTTTAGGTGTCCTGGCACTTAGAGGTGCACCATTGTGAGAGTTTGGGATGTTGGCCAGGAATGCTGAATATCTTTGCTGTGAGTCACAGGACTACATATTCTCCATCTCTGATTCTTAGGCCCTTAAACTATCACTCACTTATTAATCTGCTCTTTTATTTTATCTTGGCCTCTCACTTATCTGTAAGTTTATTGTGGTCCAGGACATTGCGTTTCAAAAGCATGGGAGTCTAGCCTTTCCTGAATATCAGACTATGGGCAGCGTGCACCAAGCTGATACTTATATGGTTATATCAAGCCATGTCCTTTAGTTTCCATCCCTCTATTCTTGTGACCCACCCTGCAGTTTACAGGACACAGCATCAGCTTTGACTGCTGTACTCAAGAGAACACAAGTTCACATTTACAGCTTCACACATCAAACGGTTTTAGCTACAGTGTAAAGCCTCTGAAACAGGATTAATGTGCTTATTAACCTTAATATGCCACACTACTTAAAGTCATATGATGCTACACAAGAAAAGACAAGTGCAGACAAGTGCGCTGTTAATAATAGAAATACCATGTGGCCAATCTATGCCTTCAAATGAACACTCTCCTATTATTGTATGTTAAGCATGTAAAGCACATTAAAGGAATAGCTCACCCAAAAATGAAACTTCTGTCATTATTTATCTACCCTCATGTCCTTTTGAATAGTTCAAAATAGAACTGAAATGGAACTTTAAGCCAGTGTGACTCTTTTATTATATGTAATAAATTACTTCATAAAACATTCTGACAAACTTCATGTTTGCTAGCGTTCAGCGGCAGATGCCTTACATCTGGGAACGAAAACGTGTCAGACAGTTCTGGGAGGTAATAGTAGCCGATCATTTTGATGACAGACTCTGGCTTCAGTATTTCAGAATAACCAGAGCAACAATTGAGAAGCTATGCAAAGAGATTATTGATATTCTTTGAGCGAATTATTACATTACATTTTTGATTTGCATCTATTCGGTAAATGTGCTTCCATCATATTTTATGTGCATATCTTCTTACCGAATAAAAAAATTGTCCACCTCAAGTGAGCTTATATTTTTTATGCGCATTTTTGAAACTTTATTTGCATCTTGCCATTTGTTTCCATCTAGCATTTTTTACGCAATATCCCAAAATCACATAAAAATATTTGGATGGAAACCCAGCTACTGTCAAGCACTGGCAATTGTAGACCCTGTTTAGGGGTTTCTCAGTCTTGCATCATACCCCGCCTTTTAGTTTGCTCATTATAAGTTAATTTGTTTCACCTGTTAACCTTTTGATTTCCTTCCCTATTTTAGTCAGTTTCATGTTCATGTCATTGTCACTGTCAATGACAAAGTTCATTATCATCATGATTGCACCGTGGATGGCTGCCTCAGTGTGGAGCGCTCCTATTGTTTTGTTGTTTTTGTTTGTTTGTCCTGTGTTTAGTAATCTTTTTCCAGTCAGTTTTACCAGAGACGAACTGCTGAACATTCGACAGCTTATACCAGACAATCTTTTCCCGGTTTTTGAATAGTCAGACGTTTTGCTAAATATTTTAGTTGGAGGCGCGGCTTTGTTGTTCAGGAGACACAGGCGAGGGAGACGAGCCGGTGCGCTGGTCAAACTCCGTCGGCGGGGAATTCGAACAGCGCTGCCGAGTATTCACTTAGCGAATCTCCGCTCTCTTCCTAACAAAACGGATGAACTACATCTCCTCACCTGTACAAACAAGGACTTTTCAACCTCTGCTGCCTTGTGCTTCACAGAAACCTGGCTGAGTGAAGCCATTCCGGACAGTGCGTTACATCTGCCGGGCTTTCAGCTGTTCAGAGTGGATCACATCACGGAGTTAACAGGGAAAACGAGAGGCGGTGGAACATGCTTTTACATCAATGAAAGTTGGTGTACAGATGTAACAACGTTAAAAAGGATGTGCTGTCCTAATTTGGAAGCGTTCTTTATTAACTGTAAGCCTTTCTACTCGCCGCAGGAGTTTTCCTCGTTTATTCTGGTGAGTGTGTATATCGCACCAAATGTGTGTTTGAACACAGTGCTGCAACAGCTGGCTGATCAAATCACAGACAAGGAACAACAATACCCGGACTCAGTTATTATTATTCTTGGGGATTTTAACAAAGAAAATCTCACACGTGAACTGCCCAAATACAAACAGCATATTTCATGCCCCACCAGAGACAGAAATATACTGGATCATTGTTGCACAACAATAAAGGATGCATATCGCTCTGTCCCTAGAGCAGCTTTGGGACTCTCTGATCACTGTCTGGTTCATCTTCTTCCAACCTATATGCAGAAAATAAAATCAACCAAGCCACTAATAAGGACTGTAAAAAGATGGACCAATGAAGCAGAGCGGGAACTACAAGCCTGCTTCGATTGCACGGATTGGAGTGTTTTTGAAGCTGCAGACACCAATCTGGACGAGCTCACAGATACTCTTACATCATATATCAGTTTCTGTGAGGATATGTGCATTCCTACTAAGACTTATTTAAAGTTCAGCAACGACAAACCGTGGTTTACAGCAGAGCTCAGGCAGCTTCGTCAGGCCAAAGAGGATGCTTACAGGAGTGGGGATAAAGGCTTGTACAATCAGGCCAGGAACACACTGAACAAGGAAATCAGAGTGGCTAAAAGTTGCTGAAAAACAAGTTTTTAGCTAACGACCCTGCATCAGTGTGGAGTGGCATGAAACAACTCACAAATTACAGGACTCCTACCCCCAACCCTGTGGTGGACCAACAACTGGCTGACGACCTGAATGTGTTCTACTGCAGATTTGAAAGGCCCAATCTCACACCCCACACCCAGTCTGACCTTCACTTCACACAAACACCAACACCTCCTGCAACCCCCCTCCTCCACTCTCCTGCTACTCAAACTGCACTTAAGATCTTTGAAGATTATGTGAGCCGCATCTTTCAGAAACAAAAGACGAGGGAAGCTTCAGGCCCAGATGGCGTCTCACCAGCGTGTCTTCGATCCTGTGCTAACCAGCTGGCCCCCATCTTCACACAGATCTTCAATAGATCACTGGAGCAGTGTGAAGTCCCATGCTGCTTCAAACACTCAATCATTATTCCTGTCCCAAAGAAACCAAAAATCACAGGACTTAATGACTACAGACCTGTCGCCCTGACGTCTGTGGTCATGAAATCATTTGAGATACTGGTGTTGGCCCACCTGAAGAACATCACTGGACCCTTTCTAGATCCCCTCCAATTTGCTTATTGAGCAAACAGGTCTGTGGATGATGCAGTCAACATGGGATTGCATCATATCCTACAACATCTGGACAGACCAGGGACATATGCAAGGATCCTTTTCGGCTTTCAACACCATCATCCCAGCTATACTCCAGAATAAATTACACCAACTCTTTGTTCCCATGTCTATCTGTCAGTGGATTACCGGCTTTCTGACAGACAGGCAGCAGCTTGTGAGACAGGGGAAACTCACTTCCAGCACCTGTACAATCAGCACTGGTGACCCCAGGGATGTGTGCTCTCACCACTACTCTTCTCCCTCTTCACCAATGACTGCATCGCCAAGGACCCCTCTGTCAAGCTCCTGAAGTTTGCAGATGACACCACTGTCATCGGCCTCATCCGAGATGATGATGAGTCTGCATACAGAAGGGAGGTTGAACAGCTGGCTGTCTGGTGCAGTCAAAACAACCTTGAGCTGAACACACTCAAAACGGTGGAGATGATTGTGGACTTTAGGAGGAACACCCCAACACTGACCCCCTTCACAATTCTAAATAGCACTGTGGCAGCAGTGGAGTCATTCAGGTTCCTGGGCACTACCATCTCACAGGACCTGAAGTGGGAGACACACATTGACTCCATTGTGAAAAAGGCCCAGCAGAGGTTGTACTTCCTTCGCCAGCTGTGGAAATTCAACCTGCCACAGGCGCTGCTGATAAAGTTCTACTCAGCAGTCATTGAGTCTGTCCTCTGCACTTCAATAACTGTCTGGTTTGGTTCAGCTACGAAATCAGACATCAGAAGACTACAAAGGACAATTCGGACTGCTGAGAATATTATTGGTTGCCCCCTGCCCTCCCTTCAAGAACTATACACTTCCAGAGTGAGGAAAAAGGCTGGAAAAATCACTCTGGACCCCACTCACCCTGCCCACTACCTTTTTGAACTGTTGCCTTCTGGCCAACGTTTCAGAGCTCTGAGCACCAGAGCCGTCAGGCACAGAAACAGTTTTTTTCCCTCAGGCTATCCATCTCATGAACAGTTAAATTTCCCCACTGAGCAATAACTATGTGCAATACACAGTTTAGTCTTTTTTTATATTTATCCAACACATCCAACCTCTTCTGCCATTTCATTCCTCTGGGGAAAAAACAAAAACAAACAAACAAACAAACAAAAAAACATTTGCACTGTACATAACAGATTTGTATTTGCACTGTACATAACAGATTTGTATTAGATTGCACTACGTATGTGTGTGTCTGTGTGTGTGTGTGTGTGTGTGTATGTACATATGTGTATAACTATTTTTTTATTATTATCTATGTCTTGCTGCTGTTTTTGTATTGTTTTTGTATTGTTGTACACTGGAAGCTCCTGTCACTAAGACAAATTCCTTGTATTTGTAAGCATACTTTGCAATAAAGCTGATTCTTCTTCTGATTTCAGTCTTGTTTTTCCCTTTCCTATTCGGTCCTGTCAGTTCTGTTCAGTTTCCAGTGTGACTGCCCCAGCCCAGCTTCAGTGGGCTTCCAGAGGTGGACTTTGTGTTTTCTCCAACAGGGTAATTTATGTTTCTTTTGTTTCTTTTGTGTTTATAATACTCTTTTTGTTTTTTACTCTGCGTTTGGGTCCTGCCTACTGATTCCTGACATTTTTCTTTCTGATAAATATTTATTTTTGTGTTCCATGGAGGAAAGCCAACCATAATGGATTTGGAATGACATGATAGTGAGTATGATGGCTGAGTTTTAATTACCATTAAATAATTAACCATTCTGGTTCAATTCAACTCAAATCACAAATGTAGGTACAGTGTATATTGTATTTCTGTAAGATTTCTCTTATTTGACATTTTTGCAGTCTATAAACACTACAGTTTGTAATTTAACATTAATCAAAAAATTCAGATGATCCTTGCTTTGGCTTGCATTGATGTAATTTTGAATTAGAAAAGATCTGTCAAAGCCCATAGTGTGTGCTTTCCAGTGATATGGTGACAGACAGGCATGCTGATGGTTCTTGATAGGTGAGGTTATCAAGAGACATCTCTAATGTAGTAGACTCCCAGCCAACTCGGTGTGTTCACCAGAGAGACTTTTCAACACCTTGTCATGTTCCTGTCACTGCAGAGCAGAAGTAGTGTCTGTGACTATTACAGGTAATCTCATATCAATGACCTGTGGGTTGGAGCCATTGTCTGTGCATGGGATTTATTTAGGATAATGTGATTTCACTAATGGAGGATATTAATTGGAACAGACTTTTAAGCAGGCTGTGTTTCAGTATTCTTCTTTAAATAATTAAAACTCTATCCAACTGATATTAATTATCTTTTCTTCAAAGGGATTAGAATATGCAAGCTTCCCCATTACTCTCGTTTCAACAAGAGACAGGTGAGATAAAGGAAGTTGCTGAGAGGTTTTTGACAGCATTAGGCAACAAACTTTAATGGCGATTAGCTATGAGAGCATTCTGCATTCCTCATTCCTGAGAGGTCTCACAGTTACACAATTCCCCGAACAGCAAATAGACACAACAGACTACTATCAAAGAGCTTGTCAAAGAGTCCTAGTTTTTATTTCCAAACAAAAAGTGACAGGATAAAAGTTTGTCATAAAAATGCCAACCCTTGTTTAATGAAAAGGATGTCTGAGAGCGCAAAGAGCAGCACTTGAATAGTGTGACTGTCCCTGATTTGCACTTTGTCTATTGAGCTCTTAATATAGATCCACAACCAGTGTTGTAATGAAAAGTGGTATTTGAGGTCAATAGCTTTTTGCAGTGTAAAATAATTAAATGTAAAGTGTTGTGGCAGGGTTACTTCCAATAAACCATATTAAAATACCTCATCTGTTCTTTTTTCTTGGTCTCATCTTGAATGTTTTAGTGTTTGAAACAATGCCCATAAGTGCTATGTGACTGATTGTATGTTCTATCAGGAAGACTCGCAGACTTGAGTGAAATTTAAGATGACATTTATTTGATGAATATAAAACAGAAATGTAATGTCTCTCTTTGGCGTAAGCCCCGTCTGGCGGTCCGAAGAAATTGTACTCGGAACCATCATATCCTGCCGAAGATAGGAGGCAGGGGCGAGAAGCCTACCCCCGTGCACGACGGGACTCAGCTGGTGGTGGTGGAGGTTGCCGTGTTAGCACACTGAAACAGCAATGTGATAGATTGTGAGCAGACTTATAAAGCATTGGCTTACATGTGATTGGCTAGGAGTTACCAAGCTAATGGTGCGATGATGTACAGCTGCTAGTCTTCCCGCTAGAACTACGCTGCGCTTACATATGCTGGGAATGACACATGTCAGTGCATATCTGCACTGGACAGACTTGGCAGTTATTCCAGCCCAGCAACAGGACAGAGTACACCAGCTGCCCTGGGTGTCAATCAAACTTTAGCAGAGGATTAGTGGTAAGTACCAGGGATGTCTGCACTGTTCAGTAAAGAGAACAGACAGCACTCATTTAATCTTGGTATCATAAGAACATATTAAAAGGTTAAATGTATTTCTGAAGCAAAATGGACACGAATCATCCAGTTAATGACTTAAGCACTGAGGTTTAAGACTTAAGAACAATAGTGAAGAATTTACATTGAAAATAGAAAAATCATAGTAGACTTATTACAGTTATGATGCTGTAAATTAAATGTATATCTTAATCAAATATCTTTGCAGAGACATTAGTATCTGTAGAGATAAAATCATTTTATAACATTTACTGTGTAAATTGTAAAAAAAAAAAATAAATAGATAACATTTTTAAATTTAGAAATTGAGTCAAATGTGTTTTTCAGTCAGAAATGTTATTTTTGGCATAACAATTTATTGAGCCTATTCAAGAAATGTGAAAACTTTTAAATTAGACCATTTCTATGCCTGACTTTCACAGAGACCAACTGGTTACTACAATGTTTTTGTATTAAACAGAAATTTGAAAAATAATATAAGCTTAATGTCTAACATGGAAGATGTGTACAGCCTATATATATATATATATACATACACAGTGCATCCGGAAAGTATTCACAGCGCTTCACTTTTTCCACATTTTGTTATGTTACAGCCTTATTCCAAAATGGATTAAATTCATTATTTTCCTCAAACTTCTACAAACAATACCCCATAATGACAACGTGAAAAGTTTGTTTGAAATCTTTGCAAATTTATTAAATAACAAACAGGAAAAAAAAAGAAAAAAAAAGTACATAAGTATTCACATCCTTTGCTCAATACTTTGTTGAAGCACCTTTGGAACCAATTACAGCCTCAAGTCTTTGAGTATGATGCTACAAGCTTGGCACACCTATTTTTGGGCAGTTTCTCCCATTCTTTGTTGCAGGACCTCTCAAGCTCCATCAGGTTGGATGGGGAGCATCGGTGCACAGCCATTTTCAGATCTCTCCAGAGATGTTCAATCGGGTTCAAGTCTGGGCTCTGGCTGGGCCACTCAAGGACATTCACAGAGTTGTCCCGTAGCCACTCCTTTGTTATCTGTGTGCTTAGGGCCATGTGTGCTTAGGGTCGTTGTCCTGTTGGAAGATGAACCTTCACCCCAGTCTGAGGTCCAGAGCGCTCTGGAGCAGGTTTTCATCAAGGATGTCTCTGTATATTGCTGCATTCATCTTTCCCTCGATCCTGACTAGTCTCCCAGTTCCTGCCGCTGAAAAACATCCCCACAGCATGATGCTGCCACCACCGTGCTTCACTTTAGGGATGGTATTGGCCAGGTGATGAGCGGTGCCTGGTTTCCTCCAGACATGATGCTTGCCATTCAGGCCAAAGAGTTCAATCTTTGTTTCTCATGGTCAGAGTCCTTCAGGTGCCTTTTGGCAAACTCCAGGCGGGCTGTCATGTGCCTTTTACTGAGGAGTGGCTTCCGTCTGGCCACTCTACCATACAGGCCTGATTGGTGGAGTGCTGCAGAGATGGCTGTTCTTCTGGAAGGTTTTCCTCTCTCCACAGAGAAACGCTGGCGCTCTGTCAGAGTGACCATCGGGTTCTTGGTCACCTCCCTGACTAAGGCCCTTCTCCCCTGATCGCTCAGTTTGGCCGGGTGGCCAGCTCTAGGAAGAGTCCTAGTGGTTCCAAACTTCTTCCATTTATGGATGATGGAGGCCACTGTGCTCATTGGAACCTTCAATGCTGCAGAAATTTTTATGTACCCTTCTCCAGATCTGTGCCTCGATACAATCCTGTCTTGGAGGTCTACAGACAATTCCTTGGACTTCATGGCTTTGTTTGTGCTATGACATGCACTGTTAACTGTGGGACCTTATATAGAGAGGTGTGTGCCTTTCCAAATCATGTCCAATCAACTGAATTTTCCACAGGTGGACTCCAGTCAAGTTTTAGAAACATCTCAAGGATGAACAGTGGAAACAGGATGCACCTGAGCTCAATTTTGAGTGTCATGGCAAAGGCTGTGAATACTTATGTACGTGATTTTTCGCTTTTTTATTTTTAATAAATTTGCAAAGATTTCAAACAAACTTCTTTCATGTTGTCATAATGGGATATTGTTTGTAGAATTGAGGAAAATAATGAATCTAATCCATTTTGCAATAAGGCTGTAACATAACAAAATGTGGAAAAAGTGAAGCGCTGTATATATATATTACTTTTATTTATTTTTTAAATAGAGTTGCAGCCTGGTTCATCCTCAGGTGATTCCCTGGTGTGTGTGTCTGTGTGTGTGTGTATATATATATATATATATATATATATACACACAGTTGAAGTTTACATCCACCTTAGCCAAATACATTTATACTCAGTTTTTCACAATTCCTGACATTTAATTGTAGAAAACATTCCCGGTCTTAGGTCAGTTAAGATCACTACTTTATTTAAGAATGTGAAATGTCAGAATAATAGTAGAGAGAATTATTTATTTCAGCTTTTATTTTTTTCATCACATTCCCAGTGGGTCAGAAGTATACATGCACTTTGTTATTATTTTGTAGCATTGCCTTTAAATGGTTTAACTTGGGTCAAACCTTTTGGGTAGCCTTCCACAAGCTTCTCACAATAAGTTGCTGGAATTTTGGCCCATTCCTTCTGACAGAACTGGTGTAACTGAGTCAGGTTTGTAGGCCTCCTTGCTCGCACATGCTTTTCCAGTTCTGCCCACAAATTTTCTGTTGGATTAAGATCAGGGCTTTGTGATGGCCACACCAGTACCTTGTCCTTAAGCCATTTTGCCACAACTTTGGAGGTATGCTTGGGGTCATTGTCCATTTGAAAGACCCATTTGCGACCGAGCTTTTACTTCCTGGCTGATGTCTTGAGATGTTGTTTCAATATATCCACATAATTTTCTTTCCTCATGATGCCATCTATTTTGTGAAGTGCACCAGTCCCTCCTGCAGCAAAGCACCCCCACAACATGATGCTGCCCACCCCCATGCTTCACAGTTGGGATGGTGTTCTTCGGCTTGCAAGCCTCACCCTTTTTCCTCCAAACATAGCAATGGTCATTATGGCCAAACAGTTCAATTTTTGTTTCATTAGACCAGAAGACAGTTCTCCAAAAAGTAAGATGTTTATCCCAATGTGCACTTGTAAACTGTAGTCTGGCATTTTTATGGCTGTTTTGGAACAGTGGCTTCTTCCTTGCTGAGC
Organism: Myxocyprinus asiaticus; assembly: GCF_019703515.2. Classification (NCBI taxonomy): domain Eukaryota; kingdom Metazoa; phylum Chordata; class Actinopteri; order Cypriniformes; family Catostomidae; genus Myxocyprinus; species Myxocyprinus asiaticus. The sequence continues at coordinate 27,721,272 of NC_059348.1, forward strand.
AGCCTTTCAGGTTATGTCAATATAGGACTCATTTTACTGTGAATATAGATACATGTCTACCTGTTTCCTCCAGCATCTTCACAAGGTCCTTTGCTGTTGTTCTGGGATTGATTTGCACTTCTCGCACCAAACTACATTCATCTCTAGGAGACAGAATGCTTCTCCTTCCTGAGCAGTATGATAGTTGCATGGTCCCATGGTGTTTATACTTGCGTACAGATGAATGTGGTACATTCAGGCCTTTGGAAATTGTTCCCAAGGATGAACCAGACTTGTGGAGGTCCACAGTTTCTTTTTTTTCTGAGGTCTTGGCTGATTTCTTTTGATTTTCCCATTATGTCAAGCTGAGGCACTGAGTTTAAAGGTAGGTCTTAAAATACATCCACAGGTACACCTCCAATTCAGTACACCTCCTATCAGAAGTTAATTGCCTAATTGTCTAAAGGCTTGGCATAATTGTCTGGAATTTTCCAAGCTGCTTAAAGGCACAGTTAACTTGTGTATGTAAACTTCTGACCCACTGGAAATGTGATATAGTCAATTAAAAGTGAAACAATCTGTCTGTAAACAATTGTTGGAAAAATTACTCATGTCATGCACAAAGTAGATGTACTAAACGACTTGTCAAAACTATAGTTTGCTAATATTAAATCTGTGGAGTGGTTACATTTTTTTAATGACTTCAACCTAAGTGTAGGTAAACTTCTGACTTCAACTGTGTGTGTGTGTGTGTGTGTGTGTGTGTATATGTGTATATATATATATATATCGTGAAGGAGGGAACAAAATGAATTTATTCACACACATGATGTATTTTCCCGGACAACAAATTACTCGACTGATAGAGAATGCACAGATGAAGTAGGTTCTTTGCCAGAGAGATGTTGCCCTTCACAACTGTTGTAAAGCCATCTTTTAAAAAGTTGAACAACACACATTTTAATTGCACTTAATTTTTTTCTAGTTTAATTTGAATTTTTAGTTAAAATAAATAAAAAATAAAGTTAAAAGTTTGAAATCAAGGTCTTGCTTTATTGTGTAGGCATAACCCTGCTTAACAAAAATGACCCCATAGTACTACCTAGCGTCCAACCAGTGGTAATACGTTCGTTGGTTTGAACATGAATAATTATTACTGCATGGACCAGCCATGTAAACGATCATGTCTGTCCGTCACCGACTGCGTGACTTCACCACTTCCTGTGGAGTTTTTTTCTGCGACCAACCGACTAATCAAAACTTAGTCGACCAATCAAAACTTGGTCGACCAAAACGCTTCTCATCCACTAACGTTTGGTCGACTATTAGGGGACAGCCCTAACACACACAATATATATACACACCGATCAGCCACAACATTAAAACGACCTGTCTAATATTGTTTAGGTCATGCCACCAAAACAGCGCCAACCCGCATCTATTCTTCTCATCACAATTGTACAGAATCTATGTTACCATAGACTTTGTCAGTTCGAACCAGTCTGGCCATTCTCTGTTGACCTCTCTCATCAAAAAGGCTTTTCCATCCACAGAACTGCCGCTCACTGAATGTTTTTGGTTTTTGGCACCATTTGGAGTAAATTCTAGAGACTGTTGTGTGTGAAAATCTCAGGAAATCAGCAGTTACAGAAATACTCAAACCAGCCCGTCTGGCACCAACAATCATCCATGCGATTATCTAATCAGCCAATCGTGTGGCAGCAGTGCAGTGCATAAAATCATGCAGATATGGGTCAGGAGCTTCAGTTCATGTTCACATCAACCATCAAAATGTGGAAAAATGTGATCTCAGTGATTTGGACTGTGACAGGACTGTAGGTGCCAGACGGGCTGGTTTGAGTATTTCTGTAACTGCTGATCTCCTGAGTTTTTCACATACAACAGTCTCTAGAATTTATTCCGAATGGTGCCAAAAACAAAAAACATTCAGTGAGTGGCAGTTCTGTGGATGGAAACGCCTAGTTGATGAGAGAGGTCAACAGAGAATGGCCAGAATGTTTTGAACTAACAAAGTCTACGGTAACTCAGATAACCACTCTGTACAATTGTGGTGAGAAGAATAGCATCTCAGAATGCTATTCTGTGATGTGGGTTGGCGCTGTTTTGGCGGCACGAGGGGGACCTACACAGTATATGGCAGATGGTTTTAATGTTGTGGCTGTGTGTGTTGACTTGTTGTCAAACTAATTCAAAACAACATCGGAAGGCGATTCATTCATAGTGACTTTAACACAATTAACGCAAACATTAATACAATTGTAATAGAATGTCATTATTAAAAATGTACCATGTTGTTTGGTGGCTGGATGCTCCGTGGATGCCTGGAACTAACAGAAATTAAAGTGTTTAGATTTCCAAAAAAGCAACCACTAATGGATGCATGAAACACTCCATTAAGCAAGATGGCTGGATACGTGCAGTACTAACAACTGTAGCACAAATCTTATCTCTGGTAAGTGAACAACAGTTTTGCCAACTATTAGTAAATTTGATTGGTAGAGGTTAGCTTATGTTAGCTTTATGTTATTTGAGAAAATGTGTTGACTCAGTCTTATTTAAAGGATCCAGTAATGACACCTCATTGTTTATTTTCAGTTTTTGCGCATATCTTATTTGTTCTGTTTTAGCTAGTCTCTAAAAATATGAGCTAGTCATTTTAATTTGACAGTTCTGGGTTATAAAAACGCAGCTACCGGAAATGCTTCAGGGCAAGACTTGCGCAGTAGCGTTCTAATTCCTTTTGTACTGTTTACGTCCATGAAATGGTCTATATTAACATGACTGTGCAAAAGACTTAGGCTTATATTTTTCACAAAACATTTCTTAAAATTGTTAATATATTCTGCTTTTAGTGTGTAGCATTTTTAAGAAATCCTCACTGCAATTTTTTTCACAAGTGCCTAAAACTTTTGTACACTACTGTACATATATATATATATATATATATATATATATATATACATATAGACACACACACACTACGGGTCAAAAGAAAGACTTATGGGGCTTTTCCACTGCACGGTACAGCTCAACTCGGCTTGACTCTGCTTGCTTTTTGGGGGTTTTCCACTGTGGATAGTACCTGGTATTTTTTTTTAGTACCACCTCAGTCGAGGTTCCAAGTGAGCCGAGCCGATACTAAATGTGACGTCAAACCCTGCAGATCACTGATTGTTTTGTTACGTTATCTCTATATTCTGCTTGAAAGCTTCACTTTATTTAGTTGACCAGCTACTGGAAAGCTTGCTTCTAAAACAGCCAGGCCAATTTAATTGTTACACTTGCGTAAAATCACCATATAACATCTGCTTTATGCAGCACAATGAGCTAGTAGCTAACAGCTAGCAGTTGTGTTATTGTTTATGGTCAGTAATGTTTGTGTCGCGTGTAAGATGATGTCACTGCAGTGCGCACTCTGCAGTAGAGGCGGCGCAACTATGACGATCAGCCTATAATCCCACCCACATTGAGGCGGCACTAAACTGCAGTGGAAAAGTTTTTTTTTTTTTTTTTTTCACATTTTAGAATAATAGAAAAGTCATAAAAACTATGGAATAACATAAATGGAACTATGGGAATTATGTTGTGACTAAACAAAATCCAAAATAAATCAAAACGATGTTATATTTTACCATCTTCAAAGTACTCACCCTTTACCTAGAATTTGCAGACATGTACTCTTGACATTTTCTCATCCAACTTCTTGAGGTATCACCCTGGGATGCTTTTTAAACAGTATTGAGGGAGTTCCCATCTATATGTTGGGCAATTATTGGCTGCTTTTCTTTATTATTTGGTCCAAGTCATCTTTTTTTTTAATTTTTTTTATTTTATTACATTTTAGTTTTATAATTAAATAAATTAATATGGTGGCACAATTATATTTTTGTCTACAAAACTAATTTCAAACATTTAAGCATACGCCTTCAGATCAAAAGATTTTTAAGATCATGAGAAACATTTCAGTCAAGTGTTTCAAAAGTTTTGACCGTGTGTGTGTGTGTGTGTGTGTGTGTGTGTGTGTGTGTGTTATATATATATATATATATATATATATATATATATATATATATATATATATATATATATTAGGATATGATATAAAAGATAAAGGAAATAAAATGAAATTGAGTCTTAATGTGTCTGAACTTTATTTGTATTGTAATGATTGATGGGATTGTTTATTGTGGAGCTATAGGAGGTAGGCCTACTGTTCTGTGGCTATTTAAAGACAAAACAGCAGCTGAGAAAATGCAGGCATTCTGCTCATTCTATGAGAATGACACAGTGACATCTTTTAAAATGTCCAAAACATGTTCCCACCATAAATTAAGATTTGTCTGTCTATAAATAAAATCTCCAATTTCCAACAAACCTGCCTTTAAAAATTTGGATTCAGTTTTCACAATGAAATTAAGGTTGGGATTAAGGTTTATTGTTCTAAATCATGTTAAACCATGTTTATTGTAAATTGGTATATGTCTCATCACTGTCATGACTGCTATGTTGTTCGGAAACTGCACCCAAGAATTTCACACACTATTGCACTTGTGTATATGGTTGTGTGACAATAAAAGTGATTTGATTTTGATTTGATTTGATTATTCTGGTACAGTCTAAAGGAAAACGTGCAGTTAAATTCAGGAATAATGAAGTTAAATTTGATTCATTTGATTATTTATTAAAAAGATATTAATAGACTACTCAACTAATTTCACAGGTCATGGATTGAGGCACACATAAAATCTGCATACTTTTAAAAAAATTCTGTGCTGATTTTGAGGACAAATTTGTGATTCTACTGAATGGATTTAAATGTGGTAAAATATGACCCTGTTGACCCATTACTATGTATACAATCTCTCCTTATTTTGGAAGAATCCAATGAAACCACAACTCAAGTTCCAGGGGGCGGCATTGGACAAGATACCATGAATGCTCAGTTCAGTGATTGAAGTGAGTTATTTTGGATTTTAAAACGCCTTTAAATCGTCACAATTTGGTTGGCAGGATGTGTTCGGTGAGCACAAGCTGTAATTAAAAATTGGTTAACCACTATCTCTGTGAACACTGTTTCTGTGTCTCAGGCCTGCAGATAGTGTACAAAAATTATTTTGCTTGTTTGTCCCTTTAATTACTTTTCAACTTTTCAAAATTATACCAAAAGAGTGAAGCCATTATGAGCTAGCCTATATTAGGCCCTTCTTATGTAATATTTTTTTAGTCCATCCTACAGATAGCAACAACCTACTTTATTATGGAAACTTGATCATCATGTTAAAGATTTCAACTTTATTATATGTTTTTTTTTTTTTTTTTTTTTTTTTTTTTTTTTAAGAGGGGAAATTTCCTTGTGGTATTTTGTGAATTTCTTTTAAACACACACACACAAAACAATCTTGTGATATTTGTGTAGTGGAAATTATGCAGATTATTACAGCGTGATAGTACAGACTTTAAATAATTAGCTGTGACAAAGCTTCATGCAGGCCTTTATCTTGTCTTTTTATGCACAATTCCAATTAATCCAAGCAAGGGTGAAATAAAAAGTACTAGATGATCCATGTGAAATTCCTTTTATTGTGCTAATGTGTATTTTTATGTTATTAAATATCTTGCTGTTGAAATTTTAAAGAACATTATTTAAAGGAATATTCAGATACACCAGAGTGTGTACACAGTACGTGCTCATAAAAACACATGCCAAAGACACCAAATTGAATAGACTGAATAAAACTGAACAGAGAGCTTTTAAAAGACATCAGGGAGAGGGAGTAGATGGGTGTTTTTAGAGACAGGACAGATAATGCAGTTGGTATAAACAGTGGAGGCCATAGAGGGACTCATTGATTGACAGAGACAGGCAGCACCAACAGCTGAATCTAAGAATGGAGAAAGCAGGAGAGGGAAGCAGATGCAGTACAAAGGTTATTTCTAAATATGGCTGAATTGAAAAAGAGACCCAGTAACTGTACAGAGCATTTAGGTGGCATATAAACAGCAACGAACCATTGACATTGTATGTTGTTCATCCACTGAAAGACAGACCGATATTTTAGCACTACAATGTGACATTATTAAGAAGGTGTTTTGAAGTTAATCACATTCATGTTGATTATTTAATGTTAAAAGAAAATATTCATGTAGGCCTGATTTTTAAAAACTAATTTTGTAGTTTTTTTGTGCACTAAGTGCATCAACATTCATGTTTGGTCCATCACCACTATTACAGTTACAAAAAGTTTTTTTTTCTTACACAGAACTTTCTAATTGCAACATGACACCAGCTAGAATGAACATACAGAAGGCGACAACACTTCTTTTTCTGTTCTGAGGGGGTGGGGAGTGAGTGGGCCATGTGAAAGGTGCAATAGAACCACTGTTAGAGCGGTTATGCTGCAACAGAATTGACAGAGACCCACAGACACATAGAACATGGAAATCAGGAATGAACAGGATTTTCTTTCTCTTGGATGCATGGAGTAAACGGAAGTTGTTGGCTGTGAGCACATAAAGGGGGAGTGCTCCCAGATTCCGCAAAAGATACAGATCAGAAGAGAGATTGGGTGTGGAAATCTCCTGAAGGTTAGAGGACACATAATATAAGAAGAGGAAACTACTGAAGTTGCATATGCAATTTTTATACCTGGATTAAATGCAAAAACAAAACTAAAAAAGACTATGTTCAAAATACATAGCCTGAAAAGTTATCCTATGTAGTGGGACTGAGCTGAAAAGCTATGCAACCAACCACATGAAACAGAACAACCTATTTCAAGCAGTTAATTGGAAAAGCCATTTACACACCATTTTAATTATCATTTGATAAGCTTTTTGATTGTAAATGCAATAATTAATTGTGTGCACGTTTCATTTTTGACATCTACATCAGGACTTTTTTCAACACTGACATACTGCAGCTTTCACGGGTTCCCTTCTGAAATTTTTTGTAGGACTCTGACATTTGGACTCTCACAATAACCCATCTTGATTACCTTGAATTCACTAGTCTGGTTAAGGTCACAATACAAATGTTTCTTAATGCTTTCCTCGTGGTCATTACTGACCTGGCAGCTGGACTACTTGGCAATGCTTCATTTCGACGCCATTTTCATTTGTTGCTGTCAGCAATGCTTTTGTCTGGGCCCCTCCTGAGTCTATGGGTTTCCCAATATAGTGTCTTCGCAAAGAGGAGTCACTTTCTTTACAGGTAAGCTGTACAATAATGCACAACTGTAGAAATGAACAACTAAATTACATATTCACTCATGGATTAAATTCATTATGGCTGACTGGAAACAGTGAAGTTCTCAATGTCATCAGTAACTGAAAACTATTGGTTTGAATGATGCTGTATCCATGGGCCTAGATGTCAGTTTAAGTCCAAGATGACATAAACATATAAATTACTGAGAGCTGCTTTAAGCTTAATATGTGCTTTGTCGTAGCTTGAGAAAGGGATGTTCTTCTATGAATTAGTCAACATTACTTTGGTACCTAAAGTTTCTTGAGAATAAGAGAAAACTGTATAAACAGAATTAACTTAAAATATACAACAGACCATACAATAAAGTAGCACCATATTTCATTTCTGGCGGGAATTAAAACAAAGTTGTGAAGGATAGAAGTACAGTCAGTTCAATGGGATGTACTGTGGGTGTTGTTTAAATTAGTGTTGATTGTTCAGCTTACGAAACATTGAAAAAATATCTGTATGAAAAATTGCAGTAGACTCCAGAAAACACCTGTTGTAAAAAATATATGAATTAATGTTACATTTAAATAGCGTTTTTCTTACACTACACTCAAAGCGCTTTACATAGTGAACAGGGGACTCTCCTCAGCCACCACCAGTGTGCAGCATCCACCCGGATGATGCGACAGCAGCAATAGTGCGCCAGTACACTCACCACACACCAGCTGTTGGTGGAGAGGAGAGTGTAGAGAGATACAGCCAATTAATGGATGGGGTTTATTAGGAGGCCATGATTGCTATGGTCCAATGGGGGGAATTTGGCCAGGACACCGGGGTCACACCCCTGCTTTTTTTCCCAAGTGATTGGGATTTTTAATGACACAAGAGTCAGGACCACGATTTAACGTCTCATCCGAAAGACAATGCCTATTTACAATATACTGTCCCTGTCACTATACCAGGGCGTTGGACCCACACAGACTGGGGTGAGCACCCCCTGCTGGCCTCACTAACACCTCATATATGTGATCAAGGACCTTTACATAGGGCATGCCATTCTACAGACTATTTTTCAACTGTGTAAATTTCAACATGGCTTCTACCCTGACCAGTGTTGTGTGTTATTTGATTACTTAGTAATTAGTTACTGTAATACTGTAATGTATATTAATTATAATAAAATACACTTAAGTCAAAAAGTAGTTTAACACATTACATTTTAAATTCTTGTAATCCGATTACAGTTACCAAGTCTTTAATTAAGTTAATTACTTTTAAAAACATTACGCCCGAGCTACTCATTTAGTGTGACTTCCGTGTGGCAATGAACAAGGAGGAAAAATAGATTATTTTGAATTTGAGTGGTAAAGAACAGAACATAATGTAAAAGTAATTAGCAATGTGATTATTTTTTCTATGATGTAAAGAGTAGTGTTCTCTGACTACAATTACGGAAGTAATTATTAATAGATTACTTTGAGTAACTCAACACTGGCCCTAACTAAGGTCTATTAAATGCAATTTTCATGTATTTTTTTTAGGGTTTTCCTGCGCTCAGGCTGGGGCTGGACCTGTATCTTTGCTGGCTCTTTTGTCTTCGTCCTCTCTTTCTCAGTACGTCGCTCACTCACACTTTCACTACGACACCTTTCTCGGCTAGCTGTGGCAGGTGGACTGTGGCTGGGCTTCCGCAAACTGCTCTGCCTGTTGGAGAATGCCACTGGGAGCTGTTACGAGCCTCTTAGCCCCACTCTTGAGCTGGCTTCAAGGACTAATGGAGATGGCCAACCTTTATTGCTTTTACGGGAAGGTGAAACAAAGGAGGCCTGTGTCCGCTCTGGTATGATGTGGCATGGCTATGAAGTGTCTGAAGATGCCCTCCTACTGTGTTTGTGCTGCCTGCTTCTAGCTGAGGAGACTGCTGTGTTTGGGCCCTACCTGAACCTCGGTGGACCCTCTGGAGCCCCGCTGCGCATCCTCTTCCTGTTCTGTGTCCTGCTGTTGAGTCTCTGGGTGTTCCTGCTACTCTGCCTGCTGGCTTACTTCCCACAGTTTCTTACCCAGCTTCTGGGAGGTGCTCTTGGTTGTTTGAGCTGGAGAGCTTTGTACCAGGGCTGGTACCGACTTGGACCTAGTTGGTACTGCCCTGGGAGGCCAGGGATGGGACTTCTGTCTACACGGAGCAAACAGGATGAGACATCTGAAACACATGGTGAAACTAATGCTAAAGTGATCAACTAGAGAAGGCTGCTGAACTCATTGTGAAATAAAGTTTAACTGAACAAAACCACATTTATAAATTTGGACTTAATGTAGTGCTGCAGTACACAATTGAAATCTGGCAACAACAACAAAAAGCCAAAAAGAATGTATACTTAATCAATTACATATCAAATTGCATGGTCTTCAATTACATTCATACATACATGCCCTGGGACCGAAATTGTGTACTGTCAGAGGATGTACTGCATTTGATGATAGACACACTTCTCGGTGGGTAAAAAAGTACGTTCTTTAGTATAGTTTGAATCCCTAATGACATACTTCATCTGGATACATGGGAATTGTCTTGTGACTCAAAAATATGATGCTGTTACAACTGAGAAAATAATCTACACAGGTTTTGTTAAACAAGCCAAATTTAACCACAAGGAACACCTTTCTTGGTAGAATTGGCACTTCCAATGTTTTTTTTTTTATACAGTATTTTGAATATGACGTTTCCTCAGCTCCCAAAGTATTACAGGATCATAAAGTGTCCAGTTGATGCACTTCAGAATCTCACCGGAAATAGTAGGTCATCCGGGTACTTCTCACCTACTCTTTAATACTGAGGGTTCAGACACCCAAATCCATCTGTATAATATATAGTAGGGAAACATGCATATTCGGACGCAGCTATGCTCACAAAATGCACAATCGTACACCATTTGTGCTTAATAATCTGACAATGTGTAATGTCATGTAAACTTAATAAACAGTTTAAATATAAACTGAATGGCACACAAATTTTCAGCCATTACACCAATTTCGCTCCTAATGTTCACGCCTTCACTGCCATTTATACTTATACAACGTGCGCAAGTGTTGAGCATGTGAATGATGTAAAAATGAAAACAAAGCAGAGAATTTTACATTCATAACACTTATTTCAAATGTCATGTTAACAATTTCCTTGCATTATCAGTTTTTTTAATATGCTTATTTTTTGGTAGTTATCTTCGTATTGGTGTGCCTATTGAAAATTGTTGGGGTGGCAGAATAGATGCTTCACATTCTCATGATTCATTAGGAAATGTTTTAACCCTTTAAAACTGACTTCACAGACAAAATCATAGAATAATATCACATACATTTATTAGGTCTATCCTTGACCATCTCAATTGCTTTTATTACAAAAATACCCACAGGATTTCTAAAGCTCAGCATTAAATAATAAACTTGTGATTAAATTATCCACAGACACATTTAAGGACAGACTCATTTTGAGGGCTTCAGTATGTAATATTTCTGTCCAGGCATTAATTATGGGTTAGTGTGTTTTTCAATTTTACCCAGGTGTTTCGTGCAGCAAACATCTCTAAAAATAAAAACCAATCTAATGAACAAAGCTTTCAAAATGCAAAACTACCAGTGGTCTCATATCAGACAAATGGGGAAGTTTTAAGGAGATATAAATTATTTTCCGGATAACACAATTTTTATACCCACAAAGCATGCTGATTACATGAGCATTAACTTTGAATTTCTTATGGAAGTTTAAGCAATAGCAAGAATTGCACCTGGTTAAAAATGACATAGTACTGACGCAGTTGCTTTCCATTCCTTTTTAAATAAAAAGTTATCTAAACTACCTCACTTTTAAACAAATGGTCATAGACATAAGTGAAGAAAAACATTTTGCCTGCTAGGATAAAGCTCCAAATAAAAATGTGGAAAGGGTGAAAGAACATTCTCTGAAAACTTGCTCAGAGCAGTATAAAAAAAAGACATGTTCCTAAACTCCGTTTAATTGAGATAGTCAGGAGCCATTTATCACAGAAATTTCAGATGTGATGCTGTCCAGTGGCTGCCAATAGCAATTCATTAGCGAATCATAGAGCTCCTCACTGCACTCCATGTACTGTTTGTTCAATGAATCCACATCCACCTGTGGGTTTGGGTCTGAGGAAGAAGAACGATTGTCAGCAAATGAGAGTATTTATATTGGGAATGTCTATTTTGTTAATATACTGGTGCATCCATGCTTTTTCTGTAATTAGTCAAAAGAATTAAATATGACAAAATACCTTCCGCAGTGTCCTCCTCAACATCCTCAGTGGTGTCATGTGACTGCTGCAAAAATGTCAGAATAACAGACCAGAATTGGTTTGTGAATAAAACAATATTAATGAATGTTAAAACAGCTAATTGAAGTGCTGAGATACCTCTGTGGATGCTTGCATGTCAGGGGCCATGGGGGGCATCCCCATGGGTGGGGGCGGTCCCATCATCCCCTGTGGAACTGGAGGGGGGTTAGCGTAAGGGTTATATCCGTAGTTGTAACTGTTGTACTGATCGTAGCCCCACTGTGGATAGTAATTGTTGTAGGGCTGTTGATAGTACTGCTGTTGGTAGTTGCTGTTGTAGTTGTGATTCTGGTTTTGGTAATTGTTTGATTTGTTGCTGTAATGTAAACAAAAATATTATAATGAAACTTCACATGAATTTGTTAGTTTAACTATTACACCTTACTGACCACAAAGAACCTTAAAAATGATGAAGAATTTATACTGAAATATAAATAAAATGTTTAAGCAATTTTAAACTAGGACTTAAGTAAATCATAGCACCAAATCATACGTAATGAAAAGTTAAAGTTGAAGTATACCCTTTGTTGACAGCGATGCTGATCCTGATAGGTTTTCCTCCAAGGCCAGATGCATTCTGAAACTCTTCAAGGGCTTTCTTCTGTTCGTTTTCATCACTAAACTTCACAAAGCCATAACCCCTGCACGATTCAACAAAGTACTAGATCATCAGCACCTGCCCTCTCACTCTTCATGTGCCTCATCATGCAGTATTTGCATATTTCAATATATATTCAAAAATTAAAAATTAATTTGATGGTAGAACTGAAACTTCTCTTTTACTTTTAACATTGTTGCATCACTTCATTTGTGAGTTGCTCTTGCTTACCCTATATGGGGAAAACAATAGTTTTAGCAGATTTGTAACAATGGCAAATCACATCCATGTATTGTCTGGCCCTTTTTAGGAGAGGGGGTAAAAAGTATCGATTGAAAGTACACTTTAAAAAATAATGTCAACAAATGGCCAAGCATTTGTAACGAAGACCTCATCTGATTTAACTACCTCATCTCTGGTGAAGATCAGCTGGTCAAACTGTCAGAGGAAGTGAAGATTATAAAGGACTGATAGAACAGCTGAATGCTTTCATACCTGGAGTTCCCATAGGGATCAGTCACAACTTTGGCTCCTTTGCATGAGGGGAATTTTTTCAAAAAGAACTGATGAAGCTGGTAGTCATCCACTTCTGATGTGAGATCTCCAACAAACACAGAAAATTCTGGGCTGAAGGAAAACAATGAAGTGAACTATGTAAAGGGAACTATGTAAGGTGAAACAAAGTACACAATTTGTTAGGTGAATTTTTAAAAAGAGAGGAGTTTGAACATGGTGTGCAACACACCAATGTGTCTTATTATTTCATGTCTACCATTCATGAAGAAATAATAGATTAACTTACCCAGGCTCTGGCCTTTTCCCATATGTTGCATAGTTTAGCTTAAACTTCCTGGGCTGAAAAGAATAGAAATATAACCATTAAGCAAATCCAATTATACTTTGTCAGTAGCAAGGACATGATTTGCTAACAAAAGTCATATTATTAGAGTAAGAAAGCGTTATTATTTTCACATACCTCAACCAATCAGTACTGGCTTTATCCCATTCGTCAGCTAGTTCCTAACAGTTTATTCACCAGCTTCAAACAAAGCATTTTATAAACAGCCTCAACCACCTTCCTTAGGGAAGAAATTGAGCTCTGTGACTTGCCCATCACTAGTAATATATGGATTAATAATTTAAATCTTATATATGGTGGGGGCCATGCTGGTTACGATTTCCTATCTATATATAAATGTAGCCTAATTCAATTAAAATCAAATATAGATGCCCAAACTATACAGTTTAATGGGTGCAAGTCTGGCATCTCACCGGATTTGATCCTGGAACCAGCTTCCCGCTGAGCCTCTGAACACAACGGTCAACACTAGCTTCATCTGCCAGCTCCACAAAACAGTATCCAGCAGAGCCTCTGAGGAAACAGAACAGATGTTAACTTTTTAATTAATTATTTGTTACCTGTGATTTAAAGGTCTACAGACGTTCACAGTTGGTCTAGATTTTGATGATACATAAGGTAATTGTAGACCTAAAATTTGCTGTCTAATTCATTGTTTCTCAAAAATGGGTAGCAGATCTGTTCGGATTGGTTCACGGAGAACAGGGAAAGAACCATGCCAGGGTACTTCCTCCCTTGAAATCTTGGGCTGCCGAGGCAAATAATAATGTTAATTATATGAAGCTCTAATTTGGCACTTTAGACACGCTATATATGCTTCTCGTATGAAAACACACCACTTGCGCCAATGATCTGCTCTGTTCTAACCTACTGTATCTCTGGAGCACTCGTGTCAACCAGGCTTTCCTCGATATTGCGGCGAAGACCACAACACTGTCAACAAAAATGTCACTTGATATATGCCCTTTTACTTGAAAACCATTAAGTAAACTAGGCAAGACAAAAGACCATGGCTGCTAGGGATGGGACCATATGGCAATCTCATGATTCTGTATGAGGTTCGAGACTCAATATAATCTCGATTCAACATAAAAAACACTTAAATTACAAAGTATGACAGAATGTTTATTTTTAAAAAGTCTGCACAAAATGCACATTATAATTTTTCATTAAAAGAAAGTTCTTAAATACACAATATAAATGCTCAATTTAAATAAGAGTTTCTCATATACCTTTCTCTATAATAAAAGATCACAAACAAATAAGCCTTCAAAAATAGTGGGCTACATTCAGGCTGATCTGGTGTAGAACAAGTAATAGATCCGAACGGAACCTGTCCTGAAAAAGTGTATATTTTCTTTATAATTTGTTTGTGATTATAATTATGATTACATTTTACATTTTTAAAAATATAAAACTTCTACATTCAAATATTATATCATAAAATTGTGTGTGTATAAAATCAGCAAAAAAAAATGTCCCTTTTTCAGGACACTGTATTTTAAAGGTGCAGTATGTAAGATTCAGAAACCCTTGTTATTAATGACACATGTGGCCATTAAGTGAACTGCAGCCAGCTGCCTGTTACTCGTGATCACGCGCACACACTCTATAGGGACTCTAAAGAGATTGAACATGATTCAGTTGACAGATAAGGTAGCATAATTAAAATTACACAGTTATGACTGTTTTACTACAAACTTTGAGACTGTATATTATATTTGACTCTCCAGTGCTGGAACAGGGCTAAAACAAAGTGTGGATATAGGTCTGACTATGCGAGACTGTAGTTTGAAGTAATCACTTTTCTTTGTATGATACATAGGCTATCGTATAAATGCAGTCAATGTTGGCATTAGCTAGCTAGCTATTTATTTCACATGCTTTGCAGTTATGTAAGCTTAACTGTCCAATAAGAAGAACGCCAATTCAAGGTCAGTTTTGATCCCCAAAACCAAACGAAGGTCCCTCCAGTAATCAAATGTCCTGCCGATGTTCACTCTAGTTTTCGCTCGACCACGATCACGTTCCCGCTTAGCCAGATGGGATTCAGTAAATGTTTTTTTTTTTTTTTGGCTTACTCAGAGTTTGTGTAGGAGTCTGTGTTGTGTTTGGAGCCGGCCATTTGCTGGATTCCATCTCTAAGATTACGTTACCTAGTGTTGCAGACTGTCTGTTGACACTGTTAATTAAGGAAGCATTAAGGCTCTCGGGAGCACGCATAAACGTCACATCCTTTGGATTTTCCCGGCAAAAGCGACCCGCTCCCTTCGCATGAAAATCAGTCTACAGGCTTTAATAGGCAACCTAGGAAGTCCGGGAAGGGCTCATTTTTTAAGTTGCATTACAAGCCGTTCACACATTGGCAAAAAAAAAGAAGCGAATATTACATGAAAAATTTTACATATTGCACCTTTAAAGATAATTTTGTAAAAATCCAAATAACTTTACAGATCTTTATTATAAAGGGTTTAAACAATGTTTTCCATGCTTGTTCAATGAACCATAAACAATTAATGAACATGCACCTGTGGAACGGTCGTTAAGACACTAACAGCTTACAGATGGTAGGCAATTAAGGTCACAGTTATAAAAACTTAGGACACTAAAGAGACCTTTCTACTTACTCTGAAAAACACCAAAAGAAAGATGCCCAGGGTCCCTGTTCATCTGCGTGAACATGCCTTATGCATGCTGCATGGAGGCATGAGGACTGCAGATGTGGCCAGGGCAATAAACTGCAAAATCCTTTCTGTGAGACGCCTAAGACAGCACTACAGGGAGACAGGAAGGACAGCTAATCGTCCTCGCAGTGGCAGACCACGTGTAACAACACCTGCACAGGACTGGTACATCCGAATATCACACCTGTGGGGCAGGTACAGGATGGCAACAACTGCCCGAGTTATACCAGGAATGTACAATCCCTCCATCAGTGCTCAGACTGTCCGCAATAGGCTGAGAGAGGCTGGACTGAGGGCTTGTAGGCCTGTTGTAAGGCAGGTCCTTACCAGACATCAACGGCAACAACGTCGCCTATGGGCACAAACCCACCTTCGCTGGACCAGACAGGACTGGCAAAAAGTGCTCTTCACTGACGAGTCGCAGCTTTGTCTAACCAGGCGTGATGGTCGGACTCGCGTTTATCGTCGAAGGAATGAGCGTTACACCGAGGCCTGTACTCTGGAGAGGGATCGATTTGGAGGTGGAGGGTCCGTCATGGTCTGGGGCGATGTGACACAGCATCATCGGACTGAGCTTGTTGTCACTGCAGGCAATCTCAACACTGTGCGTTACAGGAAAGACATCCTCCTCCCTCATGTGGTACCCTTCCTGCAGGCTCATCCTGACATGACCCTCCAGCATGACAACGCCACCAGCCA